>NW_023196511.1:0-715 GCF_002007445.2 Ailuropoda melanoleuca
AAGAAAATCTGGCCTTACACAGATAATGTTGAAAAAAGGAGGAATATTATAGTAAATTATTCATATAATTGTGGGTATTTTTCTCTGATTTTATATTAAAACTTGACATGTAATAATTCTTAAAGTTTAGTTATAGTGTAGAATCTCAAATCCGCAAGTGATGTAGGCTAGGCTGCAGTTATTCAAAGGTCAGTCTGGGATGGGAAGTTCAAGATGGCTTATACACATGGCTGATGCTTAGAGCTGGCTGTCAGTTGGATGCTCAGATGAACAGAATGCCTCAGTTTTCCTCTGTGTGGCCTCTGGATGTGACTTGGGCTTCTCACAGCATGGTGTTTGGATTCCAACAGGAAATATTCATAGAGAGCAGAAGCTGTGGATCGCTTAAGGCCCAACCTCAGAAATTACAGTGTTACTTCCCCTATATTCTGTTGGGCAAAGTTGCAGGGTAGGCCCAGACTCAAGGGCAAGAGAAATAGACTCCACTTTTTGATGGGAAGAGTGGCAAAGAATTTGAAGCTATCTGTCCTTCACTATATGACCTTTTCTGACATCTTGGATACCATGCCTTATGGGAAGCTTAGTAAATATTATGATTAAGTGTTGTTCTTTATACTCTTGGAACTTCTGCTTTGTAAATTAATAGCATCTTAACCAGATGCTTTTGTTTGAATTATTTAAAATTCAATTTAAAATATTAAAATATTACCAAATG
>NW_023196512.1:0-211 GCF_002007445.2 Ailuropoda melanoleuca
ATATAAACTAGAACAATGAACAAGTGGCCACTCAATAAAATTTGGTAAGAAAACATTACAAACATATAAATAAAGACTAGTACATGGTATTTGGAGAGTAGTGTATGAATATTCAGAGTCTTCATCTAATTTAAAAAAAATTTTATTTTAGGAATGAATTTATTTAAGGACAAAAATATATTTTCACATCATCAAGATTTACTTCCAAAGA
>NW_023196512.1:510-687 GCF_002007445.2 Ailuropoda melanoleuca
GGGGCTCGATCCCAGGACTCTGGGATCATGACCCGAGCCGAAGGCAGGCGCTTAATGACTGAGCCACCCAGGAGCCCCTATAGTGGTTGTTTAGTATGGCTTTGTATTTTACTCATTTTGCCTCTTTTTATTCGGAAGTATTTTAGGTAAATCCTTGTAAGCCTGAAAATGAAATAG
>NW_023196513.1:0-1488 GCF_002007445.2 Ailuropoda melanoleuca
AAGTTTGTACAAAATGGTAGTTGGGTTAGTGCTGGCAATGTTTCTGTAATTTCTTTTGTATGCTTTTAATTTAAAAACAAAACAAAACAAAAACAAAAACAAGCAAATATTCACATATAACAAGCCTGTGAATGCAGGGCCTCAGTGAGGAAAGAATATATAATTTAGAATCAGATAGATTTATATTCCAACCCTTTATCTTCTACTTAGCAGCTTCCTTACCTAATCTATTTAACCTCTCTGAGTCTGTTTTGTTGCCTATAAAAGTAAGAGTGATAATTTTATGGACCGAATATGTGTGCCCTCCTAAAATTTACATGTTGAAATTCTAACCCCCAGTGTGATAGTATTAGGAGGTGAGGCCTTTGGGAGGTGATGGGGTCATGAAGGCAGAGAGCCCTCATGAGTATGATTAGTATCCTTATAAAAGAGAACCCAGAGATCTCTCTCATCTCTTCCCTATGTGAGGACACATGGTGTCTGTCTGTGAACTGGGAAGTGGGCTCTCACCAGACATTGAATTTGCCAGTGCCTTGATCCTGGACTTTCTAGCCTCTGGAACTGTAAGAAGTAAATTTCTGTTATTTATAAGCCACTTGGTCTATGGTATTCTGTTATAGAAGTCCAAAAGAAATAGACAATGATATCTTTCTTGAAGGATTGCAGTGGGTATTAAATGAGAAAATTAATGCACAAACATGTTGCATAGTCACAGGCACCTTGTGGTGTCAGTAATATTGGTGGTTATTTCCGTTTCAGATGATGGTGTTTTCATGCAAACAAGCGATAAGAAGTATTATGAAAATAATTTTAGGATGCTTATTACCCAGACTTTCTGCTCCCTAAAAGAAATGAAGAAGCATTGCTTGGAGACTCCAAATTCTGTAATTTATGAGATAGTTTAGGCATTTTCTTTAAGATGACACATCAGGGTCTCCAATAAGAAATGGGGCTAAGATTGAATAAGCTAGGCTGAGGAAGGTAACCATGGGGCAGAATTAGTCAGATATAAACAGTATAATTATCACAATCAATGAATAATTATCTGAAATTCAAGTAGCCAATTCAATGAAACTGCTTATTGACTTTGCATGGCACAGATCTGACACACACAGTGTCTTAATTCTCATATCAGAAATTTGATAAACAGCAATTCACCAGGCACTTTAGAAAATGACACCACTTAATAACTTCAGCACAAGAGACAGCAGGTGTTAAGATGAAAAGGACTTGGAAACTGTGTGTGTGTGTGNCTGTGTGTGTGTGGCCTGAGAGAGAGAGATAGAGAAAGAGAGAGAGAAGGAGGCAGAGAGTAGGGAGAGAGGAGGAGGATGAGGGAGAAAAGAGAGAGGTAACAGTGAGAGTTAAAAATACATTGAATTTCAGATGTGCAGAAGAAGGAACCCTTGTACACTGCTGGTGGAAATGTAAATTGATGCAGCTACTATGGAAAACAGAATGGAGGTTTCTTGAAAAATTAAAAATAAG
>NW_023196514.1:0-624 GCF_002007445.2 Ailuropoda melanoleuca
ACACCACCACTAAGGAGGAGGGAGTGAGGGGAGGGACCGTGGGAAGTAAAGATGAAGGGGCCAGTACCTGCTGTCCAGGAGGTAACGGTCCATGGCTTACCTAGCAGCAGCACGTGCCCAGGCTTGGGCAGCGCGGGTAGAGGCTGTTCCTTCTAGGACTGCTCTTTCCTTGCTAGTGTTTTTGGCCAGGCCATTTCAGGCCCTATTCCTGAGTCTCCCATTGGAGTGTTGAAGCATCTTCTAAGGCACTCACGTTACCCTGGTTTATTGTGTCTCTCTGGGTTCATTTCTGTGTTGTGAATAATTAATGTTGCAAAAAAAAAATTATTTGCAGATGTCAGATCGACATCCCAGAGAACAGGCTTCCAGAGCCAGGCCAGGCTGGGCCACCTTACCTGCCTGTTAGACTTGGAGGTGCCAAGATGGGTTCCAGGGGCTCTGAAACACAAGGCCGCGTCTGATNTGCGTCTGATGGCTGGGAGGCAGTGTGCACTGCCCCTCCCTATTCTGTTTTCTGATCCTAAGACTTTTGGAAAGCTCCCTCTGGGCCAGCTCAGCTGGACTCCAGGTGGCCCGCTGTCTTCCCAGCAGCACTGGGAACTTGAGGGATGTGCGGAGTGGAAA
>NW_023196515.1:0-4222 GCF_002007445.2 Ailuropoda melanoleuca
CAATACTCTATCCTGCGAGGCTATCATTCAGAACAGAAGGAGGAATAAAGAGTTTTTCTGTTAAAAATAAGCCAAGGAACTCAAGAAAAAAGGATATTAAATAAAATGACATATACTTAAAATGTGGGGGAGGGAGGAGAAAAATATGGGTTTCAAACTTAAATGGCCATCAACTTAATATAGATTGCTATATGCAGAATAGGTTATATACAAACTTAATGGTAACCATATATCAAAAACCACTAATAAACATGTAAAGAATAAAGGGAAAGAAGTCCAAATATATCACTAAAACACCCCAGCAAACCATGAAAGAGAGAAAGACATGAAAGGATCAGAGAAAATTGTCAGAAACATTCACAAAACAAGTAATAAAATGACAAGAAATACATATCTATCAATAAAAACTTTGAATGTAAATGGACTAAAAACTCCAACCAAAAGACATAGGTGACAGAGTGGATAAAAAAACAAGACCCATCTATATGGTGTCTATAAGAGACTCATTTCAGACCTAAAGACACCTGCAGATTGAAAGTGAAGGAATGGAGAAACATCTATAATGCAAATGAATTCACAAGAAAGTCAGAGTACTTAGTAATGCTTATTTTGGACAAAATAGACTTTAAAAGAGATTGTAACAAGAGACAAAAGAGGACACTATAAAATCATAANAGAGGACACTATAAAATAATAAAGTGGACAATCCAACAAGAAGATCTAACAATGATATATAATTATGCACCCAATATAGGAGCACCCAAATACACAAAAAAGTTAACAATAAACATAAAGGAACTAATTGATAATAACAGAATAATAGTAGGGGACCTTGACACCCTACTTATATCAATGGCCAGATCATCTAAACAGAAAATAAGCCAGGACACAATGGCATTGAATGACACACTGGAACAGATGGGCTTAACAGATATATTCAGAACATTCCACTCTAAAACAACAGAATACACATTCTTTGAAAGTGCACATGAGACTTTCTCCAGAATAGATCACATATTAACCCACAAAACCAGCCTCAACAAATTCAAGAAGATTGAAGTCAAACCATACATCTTTTCTGACCACAACATTATGAAACTAGAAATCAACCACAAGAAAATGTCTGGAAAGAGCATAAATACATGGACATGAAGTAACATGTTGCTAAAAAAGGAATAGGTCAACCAGGAAATCAAAGAGGAAATTAAAAAGTACATGGAAACAAATGAAAATGAAAACACAACAGTCCAAAACCTTTGGGCTACAGCAAAAGAGATTCTAAGAGGGAAGTATCAAGCGGTATAGGCCTACCTCAAGAAGCAAGAAAAATCTCCAATGAACAACCTAACCTTGCACCTAAAGACCTAAAGGAGCTAAAATAAATTAAAAATAAAAAAATTTAAAAAAGTAAAACAAACAAAACCTAAAATCAGCAGAAGGAAGGAAATAATAAAGATTAGAGCATAAATAAATGATACAGAAAGTTGAAAAAAAACCCAATAGAACAGATCAATGAAACAAGGAGCTGGCCCTTTGAAAAAATTAATAAAACTGATAAACCTCTAGCCAGCCAAAAAAAAAAAAGAGAGAGAGAGAGAGAGAGAGAGAACGGACCCAAATAAATAAAATCATAAATGAGAGAGGAGAAATAACAATGAACACCACAGAAATACAAATAATATTATAAGAGAATATCATGAAAAACTATATGCCAACAAATTGGACAACCTGGAAGAAATAGATAAATTCCTGGAAACATATAAACTACCAAAACTGAAACAGGAAGAAATAAAAAATTTGAACAGACCAATAAAAAGCAAAAAAATCTGAATCGGTAATCAAAACTCTCCCAACAGGGGCGCCTGGGTGGCTCAGTCGTTAAGCATCTGCCTTCAGCTCAGGGCGTGATCCCGGAGTTCTGGGATCGAGCCCCACATCAGGCTCTTCCCTGGGAGCCTGCTTCTTCCTCTCCCACTCCCCCTGCTTGTGTTCCCTCTCTCGCTGGCTGTCTCTATCTCTGTCAAATAAATAAATAAAATCTTAAAAAAAAAATCTCCCAACAAACGAAAGTCCAGGGCCAAATAATTTGCTTCACAGGCAAATTCTACCAAACATTTAAAGAGTTAATAGCTAGTCTTCTCAAACTATTCCAAAAAATAGAAATGGAAAGAAAACTTCCAAATTCATTCTACAAAGCCAGCCAGCATTACCCAATACCAAAACCAGACAAAAAACTCCATTGAAAAAGAGAACTACAAGCCAATATTCCTGACGAACATGGATGCAAAAATTCTCAGTAAAATACTAGAAAACCAAATCCAACAATATGTTAAAAAAAATTACTCACCATGATCAAGTGGGATTTATTTCTGGGTTGCAAGGGTGATTCAATATTCACAAATGAATCAATTTGATACACCACATTAATAAAAGAAAGGATAAGAACCATATGATCATCTCAATAGATGCAGAAAAAGCACTTGACAAAGTAAGACATCCATTCATGATAAAAACTCTCAACAAAGTAGGGTTAGAAGGAGCATACCTACATATAATAAAGGCCATATATGAAAAACTCACAGTTAATATCTTCAACAGGGAAAAACTGAGAGTTTTATCTCCACAGTCAGGAACAAAACAGGGATATCCATTCTCACCACTGTTATTTGACATGGTACTATACGTCTTAGTCTCAGCAATCAGAAAACAGAAAGAAATAAAAGACATCCAAGTTGGCAAGGAAGAAGTAAAATTTTCACTATTTGCAGATGACATAATACTCTGTATAGAAAAGCAAACGACTCCACCAAAAAACTACTAGAACTGATAAACAATTTCAGTGAAGTCAAGGATACAAAATCAACATGCAGAAATCTGTTACATTTCTATACACCAATAATGAAGCAGCAGAAACTGAAATCAAGGAATCAATCCCATTTACAATTGCACCAAAAACCATAAGATACGTAGGAATAAACCTGACCAAAGAGGTGGAAGACCTGTACTCTGAAAACTATAAAACACTGATGAAAGAAATTGAAGATGATGCAAAGAAATGGAAAGACATTCATGCTCATGGATTGGAAGACCAAATATTGTTAAAATGGCTGTACTGCTCAAAGCAATCTACACATTTAATGCATTTATCAAAATACTAACAGCATCTTTCACAGAACTATAATAAACAATCCTAAAATTTGTATGGAACCACAAAAGGAATTGAATAGCCAAAGCAATCTTGAAAAAGAAAACGCAAAGCTGGAGGCATCACAGTTCTGTACTTCAAGATATATTACAAAGCTGTAGTGATCAAAACAGTATGGTGCTGGCACAAACACAGACACATGGGTCAATGGAACAAAATAGAAAACCCAGAAATGAACCCACAACTATGTGGTCAGTTAATCTTTGACAAAGCAGGAAAGACTATCCAATGGGAAAAAGATAATCTCTTCAACAAATGGAATTGGGAAAATGAGACTGCAACATGTAAAAGAGTGAACTGAACCAATTTCTTACACCATACATAATCATAAACTCAAAATGGATTAAAGACCTAAGTGTGAGACCTAACACCATGATAATTCTAGAGAAGAATATAGGCAGCAACCTCTTTGACATTGGCGGTAGCAACTTCTTTCTAGATATGCCTCCTGAGGCAAGGGAAACAAAAACAAAAAGAAACTATTGGGACTTCATCAAAATAAAAAGTTTCTACACAGGGAAGGAAGCAATCAACAAAACTAAATGGCAACCTATGGAATGGGGGAAGAAAATATTTGTAAATGACATATCCAATAAAGGGCTAGTATCCAAAATACATAAAGAACTTACAAAATGCAACACCCACAAAACAAATAATCCAATTAAAAACTCAGTAGAAGACATGAGTAGACATTTCTCCAAAGAAGACATACAGAGGGCCAACAGACACATGAAAAAATGCTCATCCTTACTTAACATCTGGCAAGTGCAAATCAAGACCACAATGAGATATCACCTCACACTTGTCAGAATAGCTAAAATCAACAACACAGAAAACAACAGAAGTTGGTGAGGATGAGGAGAAAGGGGACACTCTTACACTGTTGGTGGGAAGCAAACTGGTACAGGCACTGTGGAAAATGGTATGGAGTTTCCTCAAAAAGCTAAAACTAGAACTACCCTATGATCCAGTAATCACACTACTGGGTATTTACCCAAGAGTACAAGAAAGGTAATT
>NW_023196517.1:0-232 GCF_002007445.2 Ailuropoda melanoleuca
TTTTCTGCATCAATTGAGAGGATCATATGGTTCCTGAGTCTTTTCTTGTTGATATGATGTATTATGCTGATTGATTTGCGAATGTTGAACCACGCTTGCATCCCAGGTATGAATCCCACTTGATCATGATGGTTAATCCTTTTAGTGTACTGTTGGATTCTATTAGCAAGGATCTTGTTGAGGATTTTGGCATCCATATTCATTAGGGAAATCGGTCTGTAATTCTCCTTTT
>NW_023196517.1:470-754 GCF_002007445.2 Ailuropoda melanoleuca
GCCTGTTTAAGAAATCAATTTCTTTCTGTTTCAGTCTTGGTAGTTTATAGGTTTCCAGGAAGGCCTCCATCTCTTCCAGATTGCTTAGTTTATTGGCATTTAGCTGTTGATAAAAATTTCTAATAATCCTTTCAATTTCAATGGTGTTGGTCGTGACATCTCCTTTTTCATTCATAATTTTATTTATTTCAGTCCTTTCTCTTTTCTTTTGGGTAAGTCTTGCCAGTGGTCTGTCAATTTTATTGATTCTCTCAGAGAACCAGCTTCTAGTCCTGTTGATCTGC
>NW_023196518.1:0-245 GCF_002007445.2 Ailuropoda melanoleuca
ACATTCCTAATTAGGAATCTATTAGCAGCAGAATTTGCTAGTAATTATTCTACTTAGCTCCTTAAAGAAACGATTTGAATGTCTATAGACCCTTCCAGCTGTTCTCACACGTCTTGTGGTCAGATGGATACTGTGTACCTGAAGGAGAGCTAGCAGGAGCCTAACTGTCTCATTATGCCTCAACTGCATCTATGAGCAAATCCAAGACTAACACGGGGGTTAAAACGTATCTCATAAACATATTT
>NW_023196518.1:7887-8197 GCF_002007445.2 Ailuropoda melanoleuca
GAGGAGCCTGATGCGGGGCTGGATCCCAGAACGCTGGGATCACACCCTGAGCCGAAGGCAGACGCTTAACCACTGAGCCACCCAGGCACCCCTAGACTATATGCGTTTTTAAGGGCAAGTTCTAGCTCTAAGTTCCTTAAACTTTTTATCTCCAACATATTTAGTTTGTAAATTATCGTCCGAAAGGCAACTGATTTATGTTCCGCGATGGACTATGTCTGAAGAAGTTCACCAATGAGTCATGACAAGCTGTGGTCAGCCCAGACCAAGATTAGGGACAAAATCTGTTAGAATTTTACAACGATTTGTA
>NW_023196519.1:0-223 GCF_002007445.2 Ailuropoda melanoleuca
AATCAGAAATCTTGAAGACAGAGGACTGGGGATTTGAGCCTTGTCTTCAGTGCTTATTAGCTGTTCCATGATGTGCTGGCTCTAACTTGTATTTTGACTTGAGGAATATCCATACAGTGACTAGACTAGGAGCTCCATGTGGGCAGGGGTTGTGTGTGGTTAGTGCAGTACTGTACCTCCAGCCTTTAACAAAAAGCCTGGCACATGACAGCCTCTCAATTAA
>NW_023196519.1:258-650 GCF_002007445.2 Ailuropoda melanoleuca
TATATCAGAGATCGTTAATTCCTGTCCCTCCAAGTGTTGGGAGTGATTCAAATGAGATAATTGGCCTGACAGGACTTTGTAAACTGTAGAGTCATGTACCCATGTCAGGGGTTTTGATTTCTGGAGACTTTCTTTTATTGTTTTTTTTTCAAGCCAAATGACATTTTTTGGAACTGGTGATGATTACCCTGAAAAAGGAAACTTAATATAGAAATACTTGGAATGTAGCAGAAAAACACAAAGCATTTATTTGGTCCCAAACTAGGTTCTTAAGAGACTTTTTTGATTCTTTTTTTTAATTTTTATTTTTTATTTTTCTTATTTTTTAAGATTTTTATTTATTTATTTGACAGAGAGAGAGAGAGAGAGAGAGAGAGAGAGACAGCCAGTGA
>NW_023196520.1:0-1221 GCF_002007445.2 Ailuropoda melanoleuca
AAAGGAACTCAGAGTTATTAGATGAAAATTCATTGTTTACGGTGTGCCAGTCATTATACTATACTTTGGAGTATACATCCTTTAAAATTTGGTCATGAGATTGCAGAAATTCAGTCACATCTTCAGGCTCCACTTCTAGTTCTCTCACAGTTTCCACCACATCTGAAGTACTTCTCCACTGAAGTCTTAAACACCTCAAAGTCATACATGAGGGTTGGAATTAGCTTCTTCCAAACTCCTGTTAATGTTGATATTTGACCTCTTCAAAGAATCACAGATGTTCTTAATGTTATCTAGAATAATGAATCTTTTCCAGAGGTTTTCAATTTACTTTACCCAGATCCATCAGAGAAATCACTATCTGTGACAGTTATAGCTTTATGAAATGTATTTATTAAATAATAAAACTTGAAAGTCCAAATTACTCCTTGATCTGTGGGCTGTGTAATGGATTTTGTGTTAGCAGGCAGGAAAACAATATCAATCTCATTATATATTGCTTTTTTTTCCTTAAAGATTTTATTTATTTATTTGACAGAGAGACAGCCAGTGAGAGAGGGAACACAAGCAGGGGGAGTGGGAGAGGAAGAAGCAGGCTCCTAGTGGGGAAGCCTGATGTGGGGCTCGATCACAGAACGCCGGGATCACGCCCTTAGCTGAAGGCAGATGCTTAACAACTGAGCCACCCAGGCACCCCTCATTGTATGTCTCTATCAGAGCTCTTGGGTGACCCAGTACATAGTCAATGAGCAGTAATATTTTGAAAGGAATCTTTTTTTCTGAGCAGCAGGTCTCAACAGTGGGCTTAAAATATTCAGCAAACCATGTTGTAAACAGATGTGCTGTCATCCAGGCTTTGGTTTTTTTTCATCTCCAGAGCATAGGCAGAGTAGATTTAGCATGATTCTTAAGGTTCCTAAGATTTTTTTCTGCAGGTAAAGGAGCATTGGCTTCAACTTCAAGTCAACAGCTGCATTGGCCCCTAAAAAGAAAGTTAGCCTGTCCTTTTTTTTTTTTTTAAGATTTTATTTATTTATTTTACACAGAGAGAGAGAGACAGCCAGCGAGAGAGGGAACACAAGCAGGGGGAGTGGGAGAGGAAGAAGCAGGCTCCCAACAGATCAGGAAGCCCGATGTGGGGCTTGATCCCAGGACCCTGGAATCACGCCCTGAGCTGAAGGCAGATGCTTAATGACTGAGCCACCCAGGTGCCCCGTCCTT
>NW_023196520.1:4496-5367 GCF_002007445.2 Ailuropoda melanoleuca
TAAGTTTTAATTTTAATTCCAGTTAGCATACAGTGTTATATTAGTTTCAGGTGTACAATGTAGTGATTCAACACTTCCATACATCACTTGGTGCTCATCATGACAGGTGTACTCCTTAATCCCCATCACTTATTTTACTCATGCCCCAACTTCTTCCCCTCTGGTAACCATCAGTTCTCTAATTAAGTCTGTTTCTTGGTGTGTCTCTTTCTCTCTTTCCCTTTTGCTCTTTTGTTTTGTTTCTTAAATTCCACATATGAGTGAAATCATGGTATTTGTCTTTCTCTGACTAACTTCTTACATTTAGCATAATACTCTAGATCCATCCATGTTGTTGCAAATGGAAGATTTCATTCCTTTTTATGGGTGAATAATAGTCCATTGTAAATAATGGATACCTATTGCTTCTTAAAACTTGTTTCCTTGGCATAAAATCATCAGTCTCTTCAAGTGGCAACAAGAGGAGAGCAGAAGACAAGGGAATCAGATCATGGTTCAAATTTTACTGCCAATGTTGAAGAGCCATGTAATTTAGAGGATATCACTCCCTATGACAGACAATCACTTCTCTCACATGTTTGCCTTAGTAATGGTGGGAAAGTTTTAGGGATCTCTCTCTACAGATTTTTTCTAAAAACTAAATTTGCATCTGCCTATGGCCTTGGATAAAGGAACTCAGAGTTATTAGATGAAAATTCATTGTTTACGGTGTGCCAGTCATTATACTATACTTTGGAGCATACATCCTTTAAAATTTGGTCATGAGATCGCAGAAATTCAGTCACATCTTCAAGCTCCATTTCTAGTTCTCTCACAGTTTCCACCACATCTGAAGTACTTCTCCACTGAAGTCTTAAACACCTCAAAGTCA
>NW_023196521.1:0-553 GCF_002007445.2 Ailuropoda melanoleuca
ATTAAATGATCTCTGAGATGCTTCCTCATTGTGATGGAATTAGCAATGTGGCTGATGTGACTAGTATTTCATCTTGAATTTCAGAGAACCATGACACTTTTCATTATTACTGCTTCTTAGAGCATGATCTATGGTAAACTTATACTTCTTAAGATGTTTCCAGTATTACAGAGGAGTAGTCCAAAAGGTTATACTGTGCACTGTGTTTGTCATTTTTTATTTCTGTCATGAATTAAAATTATTTTTTCTTTCCCTTCCCTTGTTCCTTCTGTTCTTTTGCCCTTCCCTTCCCCTCTCTCTTCCCCTCCTTTTCGCCCTCCCTTTCCCCCTTCCCTCCTTCTTCCGTTCTCCTTCCCATTCCCTTACCCACCCTTTTTCTTTCTTATTTTCTCAATGNTCTTTCTTATTTTCTCAATGGTAAATTACTGGTATAAACAGTCCAGAGGACCTTCATATTGTCAAAATGATCCAAAGTAAAAAAGCTAAAAAACTCACCGTAAAGTAAATATACTATCACCATAAGCATATATAGTATTGTGATATTGTAATTTAT
>NW_023196522.1:0-206 GCF_002007445.2 Ailuropoda melanoleuca
GTTCTCCTCTAGGATTTTGATGGATTTCTGTCTCACATCGAGGTCTTTCATCCATTTGGAGTTTATCTTTGGGCATGGTGTGAGAGACTAGTCAAGTTTCATTCTTTTGCACGGAGCTGTCCAATTTTCCCAGCACCATTTATTGAAAAGACTGTCTTTTTTCCACCGGAAGTTTTTTCCTGCTTTATCAAAGATTAGTTGCCCAA
>NW_023196522.1:424-961 GCF_002007445.2 Ailuropoda melanoleuca
CTATTTGTTCCAGTTCTTTGAAAAATGTCATTGGTATTTTGATTGGGATAGCATTGAAAGTGTAGATTGCTCTGGGTAGCATGTACATTTTAACAATGTTAATTCTTCCGATCCATTGAGCATAGAATATTTTTCCGTCTTTTTATGTCTTCCTCAGTGTCTTTCAAGAGTGATTTATAGTTTATAGAATATAGATCCTTTACATCTCTGGTTAAGTTAATTCCAAGGTAACGTATGGTTTTTGGTGCTATTGTAAATGGGATGGATTCCCTAATTTCTCTTTCTTTAGTCTCATTATTCGTGTATAGAAATGCAACTGATTTCTGAGCATAGATTTTGTATCCTGCCACATTACTGAATTGCTCTATAACTTCTAATAGTTTAGGAGTGGGTTCTTTTGGGTTTTCTATATAGATTATCATGTCATCTGCGAAGAGAGACAGTTTGACTTCCTCTTTGCTGATTTGGATACCTTTTATCCCTTTTTGTTGTCTGATTGCTGTTGCAAGGACTTCTAGTACTATGTTGAATAATAAG
>NW_023196522.1:1019-1346 GCF_002007445.2 Ailuropoda melanoleuca
AAGGCTTCCAGCTTTTCCCCATTGAGAATGATATTTGCTGTAGGCTTTTCATAGATGGTTTTTATGAGATTGAGGAATGTGCCCTCTATCCCTACACTGTGAAGGGTTTTAATCAGGAAAGGATGCTGTATTTTGTCATATGCTTTTTCTGCATCTATCGAGAGAATCCTATGATTTTGGGCTTTTTCCTTCTGGATAAAATCTATTCCACTGATTGATTTGCGAATGTTGAACCACCCTTGCATCCCAGGGATGAATCCCACTTGGTTATGATGGATAATCCTTTTAATGTACTGTTGGATTCTATTAGCCAGGATCTTGTTGAGG
>NW_023196522.1:1577-1711 GCF_002007445.2 Ailuropoda melanoleuca
TGGAATTTTGTTTTTTGGAAGGTTGTTTATCACCGACTCAATCCCTTCATAATTAATTGGCCTGTTTAAAAAAATCAATTTCTTCCTGTTTCAGTCTTGGTAGTTTATAGGTTTCCAGGAAGGCCCCCATCTCG
>NW_023196522.1:1990-2409 GCF_002007445.2 Ailuropoda melanoleuca
CCCATCTCGTCCAGATTTCTTAATTTATTGGCATAAAGCTGTTGATAAAAGTTTCTAATAATCCTTCCAATTTCATTGGTGTTGGTTGTGACCTCTCCCTTTTCATTCATAATTTTATTAACTTGGGTCCTTTCTCTATTCTTTTGGATACGGATTGCCAGTGGTCTGTCAATTTTATTGATTCTCTCAAAGAACCAGCTTCTAGTTCTGTTGATCTGCTCTACTGTACTCCTGATTTCTAATTCATTGATTTCTGCTCTAATCTTGCTCAACTGCTTCCTCGTGCGTGGATTATGCCTGGCCCTCTATTGCTGCTCCAGCTTCTTGAGGTGAGAATATAAAAACTGAATTTTAGATTTTTCTATTCTTTTGAGTGAGGCTTAGATGGCTATGTATTTCCCCCTTAGGACTGCCTTTGC
>NW_023196522.1:2461-3863 GCF_002007445.2 Ailuropoda melanoleuca
TTCATTCTCGTTGGTCTCCATAAATTGTTTAAATTGATTTTTGATTTCCTGGTTTATCGAATCATTCCTAAGCAGGATGGTTCTTAGTCTCCAAGTGTTTGAGTCTCTTCCAAATTTTTCCTTGTGGTTGAGTTCCAATTTCAAAGCGTTGTGTTCTGAGAATATGCAGGGGATAATTTCAGTCTTTTGGTATCGGTTGAGACCTGTTTTGTGACCCAGAACATGATCTATTCTTGAGAATGTTCCATGGTCATTAGAATAGAATGAGTATTCTTTGGTTCTGGGGTGTAGTGTTCTATATATATCCATGAGGTCCAACTCATCGAGTATAGCATTCAAAGCTCTTATTTCTATGTTGGTTTTCTGCTCCGGTACTCTGTCTATTGCTGATAGTGGCGTTTGAGGTCCCCACCTATTAACGGATTTTTATCTATATGTCTCTGTATTCTGGTTAAGAGTTGTCTTGTGTATCTTGCTGCTCCCCTGTTGGGGGCATATATATTTATAATTGTTATATCCACTTCTTGGATACATCCTTTAAGAATAATATAGTGCCCTTCTGTGTCTCTAACTATAGTCTTTAGTTTAAAATCCAATCTGTCTGATATGAGAATTGCTACCCCAGCTTTCTTTTGAGGTTCATTGGCGTGAAAGATGGTATTCCGTCACTTTACTTTCAGTCTGAATGTATCTTTAGGTTCAAAATGAGTCTCTTGTAGACAGCAAATGGATGGGTCATGTCTTTTTATCCAATCCGCAACCCTGTGGCATTTTATGGGAGCATTTAGGCCATTTACATCGAGACTGATTATTGAGAGATATGATTTTAATGATGCCATGTTGCCAGTAAAGTCTTTGTTTCTATTTATTGTGACTTTCTGTTCTGTATCACTCTTGGGGCCTTTTTACTTTTATAGAAACCCCCTTGATATCTCCTGTAGGGCTGGTTTTGTGGTTATGAAATTGGTCAATGACTGGCAATTCTGAAAGGTCTTTATTTCTCCATCCATTCTGAATGACAGCCTTGCTGGATAAAGGATCCTTGGCTACATGTTTTTCTCTGAAAGAGCTTTAAAAATGCCCTCCCCCAACCCTTTTTTTCATTCCAGGTCTGTGTAGTCTGGTCTGACGTAATTCTGATACCTTTGCCTTGGTACGTGAGAAATTTCTTTGCCCTGGCCACTTTCAGTACCGTATCCTTGGATCTACTATTTGCGAATTGCACTATGACGTGACGTTGCATAGGTTTGTCGTGGTTGAGCTTGGGAGGTGTCCTCTCTGCCTCTTGGACATGAGTGTTTGCTTCCCTTTCTAGATTAGGGAAGTTTTCAGCTACAATTTGTTCAAATATCTCTTCTAGACCTCTGTTTTTCTCCACCCCCTCGGGGATGCCGATGATTCT
>NW_023196522.1:4030-4189 GCF_002007445.2 Ailuropoda melanoleuca
CTGGCCGTCAGAGCCTCTAGTTTTGACTGCATTTGGCTCATGGAATTTTTTATTTCTGCCAGATTTGCTCTCATTTCCGCCCTTAGAGATTCTATATTCTCATTCACATTTTTGTTAATACTGTTTTCAAGTCTACACATCATCTTGACCATTGTTACT
>NW_023196523.1:0-1583 GCF_002007445.2 Ailuropoda melanoleuca
GGACGCAGACTCCGCCCCACCAAGGGGGTCTAGCCACGTGTTCACACCCCATATCCCACCCAACACTCCCAAACACCGGCCAGGTAGATGGGGCCTCCTGCTGGGACAGGGGCTCCCGGGCCTAGGGACCCAGCCACCCGCACTGCCCGGGCTGAGAGGCAGCAAAGGGTCTCCGGCGGGGGGCCTGCAGGCCGCCAGCTCTCCTGCTGTGACGGGCAGCTGAGCGGGGGAGCAGGAGACCCACCCGCGCCCCAGCACCTCCAAGACTGAGGGAAGTCCACCCGGGCTTTCTGGAGGCAAAACCCCAGATAGGCCCAGAGTCGGGTCACGGGCAGCCAGGAAGGGGAATCTGCAATCCACGCGGGGAGCCCTTCCCAAGATACCTATGGGGCAAACCATGCTGGCACCCCAGGCCTGGGACATCAATGCCATCGCACCTCCCATCCCCCAGCCCCTCCCCAAAGTGCTGAGAGTCCCTTCCCTCCTCTGGGAGATGTCCCCTACCAACGGCCAGCAGGCTCGTCCCCTTGGAGCTGGGCCAGCACCTGGGAGCAAATAAACTGGTTCCTCCAGCCTGGAAGGCCCAGCCCCGCGGGCCTGCCCTGCTCAAAAGAGGTCCCAAACTGCTGGGGCACTGGGCGGGGGGCAGGAAGCAGCCCTTCCCCCCAGAGCTTGCTCTGTCCCCTCACCAGGGGCAGAGGGGCTGCCAACCCAAACCTGCCATGCCACCCTCCTCCATCCTCCATGCTGCTCTCCCTCTGAGTTCTTTCTAGTCCCCCCAACACCCTTCCAGGCCCTCTGCCCTTTGGCACCTCCGGCCACTCTCCCTGACCCCACCCTAATGTGCCCCTCCACACTCACCCCTTCCTCTGTCCAGCCCCTAGCCTCTGCTCAAGCCCCTACCCGACCCCAGGCCTGCCCCTGGCCATCTCCAGTCCAAATTCACCAGCCTCCAAGGCGCAACTCCTACGGTTACAGCTAAGTCTTCCTCTGTTCTGATGCGCTGCCCACAGGTAGCCCTGGGGTCCAAAGGACCGTCCCCCCGGGAGGCCTCGCCCCTCCCTGTCCACCAGACCTAGAGCTCTCTGGGGCCCTCCCCTGTCTTCTCAAGACGGGATGCAGGCCACCGCAACAGCTCTGGCCTGGGTGGCTGAAGTCTCCCCAGAGACTGGGAACTGGTAGTAACCCGTCTGGGATCCGCACTCTGTGATTTATCCAATCCTTTCTGGAAACTCCCAACGTGTTTTCCTGCACCTGGGATCTCCTGGCAAAGTGAAAGTTCTTTTACAGCTTCCCATAGTCGACACAGCCATGGGACCTTAGACCACAGTCTGATAATCCTGGAGTCACGCACTATGGTGACTCCGGGGCCCAAACCCCTGCGTCTTCCCTCACTAAGTGGCCCCTTGGCCGGTTTTCAGAGGGAATACTTCCCAAGTCACAGAACAGAGCCCTCAGTCACAGGCCAGCCTCTCACAGCCTCCACCCCCAAGCCTCCCTTGGTGCTAATGTCACCCCCAGAGCGGCCTGGTCATTCCTGACCATCGGTCTGCCCCTCCCCGGTAGGCGGCCTGAGCAACCAC
>NW_023196524.1:0-592 GCF_002007445.2 Ailuropoda melanoleuca
ACCTGCCAGACGCCGTCTGGCTCACGTGATCTCCATCCTCACAGCAACCCTGAGTTATCACCGTGCGGCCCATTTTACGGAGAAAACGGAGGTGCGGAGACATTAAGTAGCACACCGGGGTTTCCGAGCTGCGGAGTGGACGGAATATAAAGGCATTCGGCTCCAAGGCCATGCTTTCGGCCACCACGCCTCCAGCCTACTTAAGTTTTTCACAGCAGTGTTAGGTTCACGGCAAAATTGAGAGGAAGGTACAGAGATGCCCCATAAATCCCCTGCCCCCACCCATGCATAGCCTCTTCCACCACCCATAGCACCCACCAGAGCCCTGCATCTTTTACAATCAATGAGCCTGCGCTGACACATCAAAATCACCCGAAGTCTGCAGGTTACATTGGGGCTTACTCTCNGTTGGGGCTTACTCTCGGTGGTGTCCATCGTATGGGTTTGGACAAATGTCTAATCACAGGCACCCATCATTATAGTAGCACAGAGTAGTTTCCTTGCCCTGAAGATGCCCTGCATTCTGCCTATTCGTTTCCCCTCTTCCCTGACCCCTGGCAACCAGGGATCTTCTTACTGTCTCCACACTTCT
>NW_023196525.1:0-820 GCF_002007445.2 Ailuropoda melanoleuca
GGTCCTATTGTATTCTCAGACTCTGCTCAGCCAGATCCCTGGATGTGCTGCTTTCATCTAGAGAATTACTCCTGGGTGCACTCAGTCATATACTTTTTAATCTGACAAATTCTAGCTCACAAAGGCAATTCTTACCTCTTGGTCACATATGGTCCCAAAGTTAGGAGCTCTTCCTCTAGCAGAGTTTATAGCAGAGCAGGAAGTGATTTTTTGAATACTTTATTCTCTTGCAGGAACAAAATCTTGCTCTGAAAGCAGAAGAGTGTATGTTATGATTCTCCTATCAGAGTTTCCATAAACTCTAATACTGGATAATCTATATCCAGTTTATTTCCATAACCTCTAACTCAGATATTTCTAATACTATTGGCCTGCTAAGTCAGTGTGGACCTGCTGAAGAGCCCTTTCTTGTTCTGAGACACACTCAAAACTTCCGTTCTTCTCCCATTTTAACAGATGTATCTGTGTGTAGTATCTTTTCAACTTTGTAGGATATTACGATGTTTGGAAATAAATTCAAGCAAGTGCTTGAATTGCTGTATCATAGTGCTAAGCTACAACTTAAATAATAAGCCATATATCACATTTTTTTCCAAATAAGATTATTATTTAATCAGTAATAGTAGTAANCAAATAAGATTATTATTAATCAGTAATAGTAGTAATGGGAAGTAACAATGTTTTAATAGTATTATTACATAAAGTTAAAAATTTTCATACTATTTCTTCAGTTTAATTCCTTTTAAATATCTCTTTTCATGTTTTATAATATGTAATATTTTAGTATAGTGGTACATCTATCTAATTTGTAGGTGAGAAT
>NW_023196526.1:0-2545 GCF_002007445.2 Ailuropoda melanoleuca
TGAGGACTTACCAAAATAGAAGTAGCCCAACCAAAGCACAACAGTGTGGCAGCCCGCGGATGAGCACATTCCGTGAAGGGCAGAGGGCTTGCTGGTACCAGATGCCACAGTGAAGTCAAATGAGAGGAAGACCACAACACGCGCACTGGATTTCCCAAACTACACTTTCAACGTCCCATCGTTCCCAGAAACAGCCCTGCAGGAAGGCAGGACAGCAGCTAGTGATTGAAGGCGTGTGTGTGTGTGTGTGTGTGTGTGTGTTTCTGTATGCATGTGTGTTTCCAGGGAGAGGTTGAAACAGGTTTGGATTCTCAGGTTGAAGATTCAGTTGAGATGGGAAATTTATAGATACAGAAAAGAGGGTGATGCTTAAGTGGAAATGGAGTCAGCTCTGATGGTAACCCAGTCAACTGGCAAAGGCCTGCATTCACTGGGGTTTGCAAACCCGCCTCTTTGGTGCTGCTTGTCCATGCATTCCTGGAGATTCCTGCATTCTCTTTCACCACAGAACCTGGTCTCCTTGGCAGTTGGAATAGTGGAATGTAGCATGGCTGATGTTCTCAGTGTTTACTTGTTACTTGTGCCTGTCATTCTTTGGTCTCCCTGAGAGTGCATAGTCTCTCTAGTGCTGACAATTTTAAGGGCTCTGAAGGATTATCCTATTGACTGATCAGTGCCCATAATAGGTTCTTAGGTCACCTCCAGACATCCATCCATTCATTGTGCTCTAAAATCCCCTTGCAGGAAGTTTCTTTGTCTCTTTCCTCGTAGGGGGTCTCTTTATGTTGGACCATGGATTATTATGGAAAGTCAGTTCAAAGGGTGCTCAGCTAGGAGGAAAATGAGACAAATGTCACCAAATGACACATTTTAGAAGGTAGCTCCTTGGGGCTGGTTTTGAATGTTCCCATCACCTGTTCCCATGATGCAGATGGGTATCAAGGAGTCAGAAGATTTTCCCCATGGTTCTTGCAGACATTCTGACTTGATTCTATGTTGTCCATCAACTGCAGGGAGGCCAAGGTTCTGAGGTGGTTGTTGGTACAGGATTTTCAATGTGCCAATGTCCAAGGTCACCATGCAGGGCAGCTGAAGTTAGGAAAGACAAAGAGGAATTTCATCCTGTCCAAAGCAGTCCTGTAAGGCACCATCTGTAGGTGTTCACAGCCTCCTGAGCTTTTTTTAAAGGGCTGCATTGGAAAAATGACAAGATTAGGTAAGAAATGACAACTCTGCAACACCTTTAACAATCTTACGTTCCTTCAAGACTTTATGCCTCAGTCTGTTTTTGTTTTTTTTTTTCTCCTTACTTTAATGAATCCTGTACCTCTTTCAGCCCAGAGATGTAAAGACCACTGAAAATGCATTCTTCTGGTGTGTAAAGATACTGTTTGTCCAAGGGGAGTCCTGCCTCAGTGATACCAGTCTTTCTTCAAATTTTGGAAATATAGAAGAATACAAATAGGGGAGTTGAAAGATCTTGCAGAGAAGAGCATCATGATTGATTAGTGATAAAATCATGTAGGCCTGGGTTTTCCATCCTTAGTAAAGGGCACTGGATTTTAAGTCAAAATACCAGGGTCTATACTAGAGTCTGTCATTTGCATGCTGTGGGGCCACTCAACCTCTCTGAAATGTATATTCCTCTTTTAAGGTAAATTCTTAAACATCCACCAGCTCGAAATTTCTCTGATTCTAACTCTATCAAGCTTGTGTCATCCTGTTTCTCTTGGTGGAAAGATATTTGGAAGCATCCTGATTCCCAAGGGAATCATCAGGGCAAATGCACCCAAAGCAACATTTCAGATGACTTAGAGTTGCTAAGAATATTAAAACTAATGGTATCTACCTAAGGCTACTGGATCTAAGCAAGGTTAAAAGTTAGAAGGGGCCATTTCCTAGTAGCCATTCAAAACTATGATGGTTAATCATGACTCCAATATTCAGAGACAAATATTCAGGATTCTAAATGAATTGAAGATTAGCATGGAGCTTCTGAGGGAATAGCAAAGGAAAAAGAAAAAAGAAAGGGGAGGAGAAAGGGAGAAAGGAAAGAAGGAATTTTGAGGGAAAAAATTAATGAGGTAAGAATCTCTCCAGGAAGTTGAAGGAAACTGAAAGTTCATTTGGGGTTACTGCAAGGCTTGAGTGAAGACAAGGAACTTTTAGCATAGCACTGGTTAAGAAATCTCAATAATCAACCTGCTGACTCCTTCCAAATGACACCTGGCAAGTCACATGCAAAAGAAAAACACTCAGCTGTCCATTTTGAAGTGACTGTATTGGTTAGCCATCTCCATAATATGCTGTGTAACAAACACTTCCAAAACTCAGCAGCCTAAAATAATGAATATGTATTTTTGCTCATTTGTCAGTGGGTCGGCTGGGGTTTGGCTGATCAAGGCTGGGCTAGACTGGGAAACTCTGCTCCAGACTGCAGTGGCTAGGGTAGTTGTGCCTCACACATTTCTTATCCTCCTTGGTCTAGCAGGCTAGCTGGGGTGCGTTCTTCTCATTGGCAGAAGCATGAAGGTAATGGAAAACA
>NW_023196527.1:0-610 GCF_002007445.2 Ailuropoda melanoleuca
TGAAAAATGGGGTGTACTTGCCCTGTGCCCCAGTTCCAGATCCCACATCATCACTGGCATAGAACACCCCATGGCAATCCACATGTCAGAAGCCAACCGATTTTCAACGTACTCGGTGATACATTCCAATACGCCATGACCAAGCTTTCGAGCAATGCCCCTTCCGTTGCTTGCCTGAGAACTCCACAAAGTGCAACGGAAAGTCTGTGGGCCTGTGCTACGATAAACAGTATGGCTCTTAACAATCTTAATAGGTCACCGAGAGCCCCAAGTCTCTTAAGATCAATAGTTAATGGTCACCATGGGTGAAAGCCATATTTTAAGGGATGTCTGTGGCATGGGTTGGGTTTTGCATGATGGCTCGATACTATAGAAAGAATTCCAACTTTCAACCTTATCTTTAAAGATAAGAATGGATTTTAAGAAAGTCTGCAGAAGATTAGCTCTAGCAAAGGCATTATGTGNGGGCATTATGTGTTATACATACGAGAGAAGGGGGCATGGCATGTACTCAGAGAGTTTTAGAGGAAATTAGAAAGCGACAAATGATCCCCTTTCTTGAACCCTGAAAAATTCCACTTTGATTTAACACTGGTGGAATTGTTAATAG
>NW_023196528.1:0-894 GCF_002007445.2 Ailuropoda melanoleuca
CCAAACTCAATCCTTCCCGTTCTGTACATGTTTTATCTTTGGCTGGTTTGCAGACGTGAATAACCACAGTGCGACAATCTGTGTATTCCCACTTGAGCACCACCATATTGGCAGCATAACACAGAGAAATTGTGTTTTTCATGCTAAATGAGAGCATTGTTGAGTCGTAATAGATATTTTATGCACTGTGAGCCTCTCAAAAGTTCTCCAAATTATTCAAATGAGTGCACACACACACAATTCTCTATCTTGGTTTTTTTCTCTCTCTGACTCATTGTCATTACAATGTCTGTTTTGGATTTCACATTTTTTTGCCCAAGATAGAGGCTGTGGAGATGATAAAGTTCATTTTTTTGCATAATCCATTTTGCTGTACAGTATCTCTCCAACATAAAGCATTTTATGATCCATAGCTTTCATCTTCAAGTATACATAGCAATTCTGCTCTGAGTCTTACTCAGTTGAGACATCTGTCTTTGCTAATACAGCAAGGGTATAATCCTTAAATAATTTAGATTTGAGCTTCTTATTGGTAAAGCCCATACCTTCTTTGATTTGTCCTTGTGGAAGCAAGCATGTCCATCCACTCTATCACCATTAAATGAGCATCAACTCTGTGCCATACATTGTACTAAGCGCCATGGAGGCACAAATGAAAAAGATAGTCTCTATTTTTAAGGAACAAACTGCCTCGTGGGAAANGTGGGAAAGATGGTCAAGTAAGCAAACAAGTATAAGGCAGTGGGGCAATGCTTTAAAGTAGGAAAGTACAAAGGATAGGAGAATCACAAAGCAAGAAACACTCAATCTTCCCTGGTTTGGGGGATGATGAAATAAATTTCTATAAAGCACACATCTGGGTTAGTCTAGATGGAGTTAGCAAAGCCTTAGAGA
>NW_023196529.1:0-591 GCF_002007445.2 Ailuropoda melanoleuca
AGTGATTCTTAAATTAAACATTTTAGAATCATTATAGTACATTTTATAGGTTCAGCTAAACACAGCACCCTAGCTGATTATGATTAAACATACTGATACTAAATTACATATTGATCCATAAATATCAATGCATGCAGAGAAGCAATGAGAATAATGCTTGTAACTAGAAGGAGCATTTTAATTTTAGATGATATAGGGGACAGTTTTTAATGGAACATCATACAGAAGTTTGGGTTCTTTTCATCATGTAGGGAAAGATTTTATTTTTCCTTTTGTAATATTAAGCATTAATTATAGACTATATCTACTTTTCTGAAGTACATATGCAACAAAAGTAGATTCAAGTATCTTAAAAATGAAGAGAAGGAATAATTTGTGTTTTNAAATAATTTGTGTTTTTTCAGCATTTTGTTAGAACTTTAAACAGAATAACATAACTTAAACTTATTTCCACTTCCTTGAATGTTTATCAATAAAAATGACAGATAAACTGTATTGAATTTATCAAACACAGGAGCTGAAAAAGTTATTTTGAAAGGAGATAACATGGGTTGGTAAAAAAACAACAACAACAACCACAACAATATAGTT
>NW_023196530.1:0-635 GCF_002007445.2 Ailuropoda melanoleuca
ACGTGGTGCGAAGGTGCACCTGCTCTGACGTGAGTGCCTTGGGTTCTCTCTTTCAGCTACAGAAGCTGTCCTGGACCCCACAGAAACAGATCCCACAGTCGGTAATCTTTTTACTGCTGTTGTCAGGGCTCGTTAGGTATGAACTCTTCCAGCGGATTCCCTGAGGCTACAGCCAGGAATGTCAGTGCCCGCGGAGAGGTTGCAAGAGGGCTGGCCGCTGGTCTAGTCACTGCTTCTAAAATGTAACTGTGAATCTGGGCCAGTGTATGAGTTTGGCCTAAAGAAAATAATGACAATTTGAATTTGACCTATTTCCATGCCGTTGCTTAGCAATTTAATGACCCAGTTCTAAAACCAGTATCTATCCTTATCCTTGCAATTATCCTATTTCAAATGCAAAGGTGGGGAATGAGGGAACGAGTTATCTGAAATCAGAGTGANGACGAGTTATCTGAAATCAGAGTGAGCCTGGAAAAACCAGTCACTGCAATTGTATGCACTAGTGTAACTTTTCCCTATGGGGCTTGGAAAATGGAAGTGAGAGATGGCGGAGTACCTGACTTCGGGGTTGGCTACTTTAAAAACTGCAAAAAAGTCCTATTAGGAATTACTTGCGGGAAGTGCTAATCCCTTTC
>NW_023196531.1:0-1095 GCF_002007445.2 Ailuropoda melanoleuca
CACTTTTCTTTCCTCTCCCACATAAGAAATAGGACTGTAATTATATCCTTGCTTTCATCATTTGTATTTTCGACAACTATTTTGTTCCTTTTACATTCCTTACTTCTTCCAAATACATCCATCTGTTAAATAGTTTCCAAAAGTGTGATTTTGTTTTATTTTTTGAAGATTTATTTATTTATGGGGGGGGAGAAGGGCAGAGAAAGTTCCAAGCAGACTGCACGGAGGACAGAGCCCAACACAAGGCTCTATCTCACGATGCCTAGATCACACCCTGAGTTCACAATGCCAAGATCACAATAAAAATCGTATGTCCAACTGACTGCACCACCCAGGCATCCCAAAAAGTATGACTTTTTGTGCTCATCATGCACTCTTTAACTTTTATCACTACAATTCAACTGTATGAAGTATCTACATTTAACTCACAGTCCATTCTTCCAATTTTTTGGACAATAAGTATTGCAAGAAACTTTGTAATATTCTTAGAAGATAAAAACAAAAAAACCTGCCACTTTTGCTGAGTCATGATCCCCTTGCCGTACCTCTAAATTCTGGAAGTGCTTGACTGAGGCTCCTTCTCTGGCATAACTGCTAACTGCCCTGGTGATTCTGACCCAAACCTGTGATCACAGTATCACCAAATGACTCTCAAGTCTATGTCGCCGAACCTGACCTCTCCCTGATAGTCCAGGCTAACACTGAGCTGCTTATGTGACATCCCTACTCAGATGTCACAAACCTGCCATAGTCAAAACAGAACTGAATGTTAATCTCTTCCTTTCTCTGTGTTTTCCAACAAACTTCCTCATCTCAACAATATGCTCAAATCAGAAAGCTTTGATTCCTCTCTTTCCTTTCATCTAGGAATGAATTCAACACTTCTATTGCCTTTCCTACCACCCCAGTCCAAGCTACTGTCATCTTTGGTCTTCTCCAATCNACTCTCAAGTCTATGTCACCGAACCTGACCTCTCCCTGATAGTCCAGGCTAACACTGAGCTGCTTATGTGACATCCCTACTCAGATGTCACAAACCTGCCATAGTCAAAACAGAACTGAATGTTAATCTCTTCCTTTCTCTGTGTTTTCCAA
>NW_023196532.1:0-2066 GCF_002007445.2 Ailuropoda melanoleuca
CTCCTCATCCTCCTCTTACATGACTACCCGTAGCATTTGGACACAGGTCAATGCTCTTTTCTTCTAGAGAAAGAGAGGAGGAAAAAGTTGCATGAGGGATGTCCTTGAGTGGGCAAAAGGCATTCAGACCCAGAGGTGAGGGGGGACAGGTCGGAGCTGGGAGCACAGTCTGTCCCTGTCTCAGGGCCAAAAGCAGGTGTGCACGTGAGGGGTGATGGCAGGACCATGGGACATTCTTTTCTGATGGCTGTAACGTTTACACATGGGAGTAGGAATTGAGGACATTAGCTGAGAGTGAGATCAGGGTGCAGGTGTTGGAGATCTGAAGGGCAGCGTGTCTGTGAACCCAGGTCACTGAAAGGACAGGAGACATAAGGCATGGCCACCAGGCAGCAAAAGAATGTAGCTGAGCTAGTGAGCGTCCACCCAACGTGAGACAAATCAGCAGCATATTGCTGCTAACGAGTTAACCCAAGCTTAGCGGCCTAGAACAACAAATACAATCTTACAATTTCTGTGCATAAAGAGGTCAGGGGTAGTTTAGCAGGTTAGTTCTGGCCTTAGAGTCTTTCTTGGAGCCGATGTCAGCAGGGGCTGCAGTCAACCGAAGGCCTGACTGGGGCGGGAGGGTCACTTCCAAGATGGCGCCCTCACATGGCTGCCGGCAGGAGGCCTCCATCCCTCAGCCTGCAGGCTCTCCAGCTCCAACTCCATCTCCGGGCTTGTCAAGGGCAGCTCCCACCGCTAACTAGCAAATAATACCTTGTGGTGCTCCACCCAGAGTCCCAAGAGAGAATCTGATTGGCCTGGCTCACCATTTGGAGGCAGGCACAAAGGCCCTGTGTCACTGACCCGGCTAAGGGATTGGCTGTGTGGGGCATGATGTCCATGCTCTGCCCCTGGCCCTGGAAGCCCCCCACCATTCTCACACATGCAAGCTCTGGTGAGCAGCAGTGCCCCCGAATTTTGCTGTCGGAGGCTCTCAGAGCCCACACCCTAACTGGGGACCTCCAGGGTGCTCGGTGACATGATGAAGCGTAGACATGACGTGTTGAACTGTCATCATCACTCAGAGATCCTTTTGTAAGAAGAATTTTTTAAATGCTTAGTATGAAATATACTCAGGAACCTGCAGGCTCGGCTCCTGAGGGGTACATATTTGCTCTTGTCTGCATTTCCGGAAGCTTCTTCCCATCCTAGTGGGGCAATGTTGAATGTGGGGAAAAAACACATACATCCAAATATATGAATTGAAACTCACCAGGGGCACCTGGCTGGCTCGGTCCCTGGAGTGCACAACTCTTGACCTCGGGGTGGTGAGCTGAAGCCCCACACTGGGTGTAGAGATGACTTAAAAATAAAATGTTTAAAAATAAATACATAAATAAACAAACACACCAAAAAGGAAAGATAAACACAAAGCTCAGAAGGGTGGTCCTTTCCATCTTCAAGAGGGGGACCTGGGTCGGGGGAAAAATAGAGATATAAGTTGTTTGTAATGTTCTTGGATGGGGTAGGGGACACAGAGGAGTTCGTTATACTAGTAATAATAAAATAACTAAAGAAACCCATGCACGGACTAATGATGAGAGCATGTCATGAATCAAGGATTATCTTCAATCCAGTTTTGAACAGTGACAGCTAAACACAAAATCCCACAGCAGGCAGAAGGGTGGTATATACAAGCTGCCACTCCCACCTGGGAGCCTCAGATCTCTTGGGGGCGGCACCAGGACCCTCATCACCCGATTCCACCATCACGTGCGCCTTGGGCAGTGCTAACGGTGAGAAAGCGCCGCTGAGCCGCCTCTAACCAGAAGCAGAGCACCTGTTCCCTCCCCGCTCGGCCGTGGCTCACCGTCCGGATTCAGCGGTGCCCCTGCAGAAAGGCTCCCACCGCAGAGGCCGTCCTGTNATCCTGTGCATCGCACTGAAATACAATCATTGCACTGCCTCTGGGTCCCGCTGAATTAAATCCCTCGCATGCATCCCCATGTCTCTGCCCCATTTCTCAACCCCTTCACTGTGACCCAGCACTGGACACATAATAGACGCTCAATGCATGC
>NW_023196533.1:0-875 GCF_002007445.2 Ailuropoda melanoleuca
TCTCCTACAGCAGTAGCAGTGTATACGTGAGTGGGGAGGGTGCAACAGGCACCTTGTGAAGTGACTGTGGCTCCTTCATGGCTCAGCAGTGTGTTCCTCATGGATGGCCGTGTCTATAGCCTCCCAGTGTGTTCCTCATGGATGGCCGTGTCTATAGCCTCCCATGTGCCTGCAACAGAACTGTATCCAACTCTACCTGACCAGGAGGCCCAAATTTCAGCTCAGTGTGTAGACCACCACAAGGTTCACCTTGGTGCTGAGAGCATTGTCTACTTGGTATTGCAATGGAAGACTTTGATGTGGACTCCAAACGTGCTAGGACAGTTCATGTTTCCAAACCATAATGGGATGCTATATACCTACATTTTTCTCCATCACCCTGGAAATTTACCTTGGTGTAATGGGAAACAAGTGCACCTTATAAATCCTCTTATTTCCTACACAGTCATGAAACCCAAAGAAATCCATCTTGCAGGAGAATCTGCTACACCACAGGTGGAAGATGAAAGTAACACTATATGTGGGGGCAAATGACATTGTTTTTGATGAGTCCTCTCTTTCTGCTCATGTGCATGGATAGGTTAAGATGATCCAGTTAGGGAAAAAAAAAATGTATGTAAACTCCCTCCTCTGTTCATAGTTCAGCTAAGCAATCAAGTGAAGGATTTGATGATCACAAATTCATAAATCATTCTACTGTTGGGCTGCCTCTCNGAAAAAAAAAATGTATGTAAACTCCCTCCTCTGTTCATAGTTCAGCTAAGCAATCAAGTGAAGGATTTGATGATCACAAATTCATAAATCATTCTACTGTTGGGCTGCCTCTCACAGTGTCCTACAAAAAGATGTCACTGGGGAGAATATACCTTCTGGAT
>NW_023196534.1:0-188 GCF_002007445.2 Ailuropoda melanoleuca
GCCACATAGTGGTCTCTGAGACACCACATAATCCAGGGAAATATCAACGAACATCATCTCACTTAAATAAGCGGGTCTAAATAAAAACGTTCAAGAATTTCGAGGACTCAGCGCCCTTCTTTATGGTATTAAAGAAGAGCGTCCACGATAACACCTCCAGCTAACATCCACGTTTCCTTGGGACCCAG
>NW_023196534.1:392-581 GCF_002007445.2 Ailuropoda melanoleuca
AGCCTCCAATGCAATGTTTGCTTCATTTTTAAATCCCATCAAAACTACTGGTGGCAATGGAACGGAAATGCCTAAATCATTATTGTCAGAAAAAACACTGTGCAATGGCCGTCTTAGTACTATCATCATCGTTCGTGAATAGGGAAGCATGAGGGAAAGTGATCACGGAAGCCTGACGAGAGTGCCACA
>NW_023196535.1:0-668 GCF_002007445.2 Ailuropoda melanoleuca
CTTTTCTGGCTAAACTGTGAATAGCCCAAAGTCACTACAAGAAACTGATGATCCCACAGGAGCACACACACAAACTAATTAAGCCTCTATTTGGTGCTTGTCTTCCCTTTGTAACATCTTTAAAAATTGGCCTTTTTTTTGACTCTTAAGCATGTAGAAGGAGATAACTCATGACCTTCTATTCAAATAGTATAATTTAGTTATAACAAATATATTCATTGTATTGATCCACAATTTCTATGTACTTTAATATCTTTCTTCTCTGTTTATCATGTTTCTCAATATTTGTCCATATTCTTAGTTTCATATACATTCGTAATATAAGTCCATGGGCATTTCCCTAATTCTTGGTTGGTGAATATGGGACAATTTTTTNATGGGACAATTTTTTTCCGATCCTGAGAGTTATATTATAAAAATCAACACCTCATGGATAAGATCATACATATGAAAAAAGCTGACAGAAAAAAACATAGCTAACATTATAATATTTCATCCAAAAAGGGAAAGGCAAGGAACTGTTTCACTGGCTAGTGGATAGGATTGCTTGGTTGCCTAGCATAGCATGTACACTTCTGGGTTGGGAGAAATGTTTCAGGCTATCACTTCTTGAATTCTAGCTCTATTAAGCAAACTTTGCATGGTAATTTGGCTTCCTATAGAGATTT
>NW_023196536.1:0-766 GCF_002007445.2 Ailuropoda melanoleuca
TTTACCCACTTGCTCTGATGTTCCAAACTACTTTGGTCTCTGTCAAGACCATGGTGGTAAATCCTAATTACCCTTCCTAACCCCAAATCTGGGGTTCATGACACGTACGTGATCCATTTTCCATACTCTTTTTTTTAAAGATTTTTTTTAAATTTTTATTTATTTGACAGAGATAGAGACAGCCAGCGAGAGGGAACACAAGCAGGGGGAGTGGGAGAGGAAGAAGCAGGCTCACNGATGTGTGGCTCGATCCCATAATGCCGGGATTATGCCCTGAGCCAAAGGCAGACGCTTAACCGCTGTGCCACCCAGGCACCCCAATTTTCCATACTCTTATACTACAGAAGGGCACTCCTTGTCTCTGCCCAGTGGCACAACGTGCAATCTCTGCCCAGGGCCTTTTTCAGCCTGTCTGGTAGCCCTGGTCTGGGTTCTCACAACTGGTGACTCAGTGTCACAACCAGGGGATAAAATGTCCAACAGCCTCCACTTGCTGGACTTACTTTTTTCAAGGGTCTACATGAAAAGTTGTAAGTGATTCTCTTGAGGTCTCCATCCTTTGACTTCAGAGAGCAGAAATCCCCTGGGAAGAAGAAAGGGGGATGATGGCTTGNTATGATGGCTTGGGGGGCTCATGGCACCCCCTGAACTGGGCAGTTTCATTCCACTGCCAGCTGCCCTCTGATACCTACTGGGAGAAGGGATGAAGAGTAGTAAAAGCTATCTTTCTTTGCAAGCCCAGTGGTGGTGTCAGTCCACCAGTGGT
>NW_023196537.1:0-4820 GCF_002007445.2 Ailuropoda melanoleuca
GAGAGAGTTCTTCTGGTCCCTGGGGCTTGCTTTGTGAGGTTGGGAAGCAAGATTGGAGAGAAGACAAATGTGCTGCATTGAGCACGTACTGTGTGCCAGGTACTATGAAGATGTTTATAGATATCATCTTATTTCATCTTGACCATGGAGGTGCCAAGATTTAATGAGTGAACTAAATCTATAAAGGTCATAAGACTGTCCCGGTGTTATGACACTGGTGAATATTGGGGTCAAGATTCACCTACCCATCTGCCTTAACAAAAAAACCTATGAAATTTCCTCTGCTACTCAAACGTTTATAGACAATAAAAGGATTAATTCCTGCCCATTATCTCCTGACTTACACTGTGGTGCCTTACAAGGTTTGGGGAAATTGACACTCATCCTCTGTTGAGTTAAACATGATTTAAGCATGTTTAATTACAAAACCAGTTATCTGCCCCCCTCCATATATATGTGTGTATATATATAGGTATACAAGCATACATGTGTGTATTTATTTACTTATACTTAAAATACCTACTTAACTCTTACACCCATAAATTCCAACTTTCTTATATTAGTCTAAAAAATAAAACATTTATGGTTGTGGGGCGTCTGGGTGGCTCAGTCAGTTAAGTGCCTGACTCTTGGTTTCTGCTCAGGTCATGATTTCAGGGCTGTGAGATTAAGCCCTGGGTCAGGCTCCCTATTCAGCTTGAGGTCTGCCTGAGATTCTCTCTCTCCCTTTCCCTCTGCCCCTCCCCCTACTCCCTCTCTTTCTCTCTCTATAAAATAAATAAACAAGACTTTAACAAAAGATTTATGGGGGTGCCTGGATGGCTCAGTTGGTTTAACATCTGCCTTTGGTTCAGGTCACGATCCCACAGTCCTGGGATTGAGTCCCACATGGGGCTCCTTGCTTAGCGGGGAAACTGCTTCTCCTTCTGCCTGCTGCTCCCCCTGCTTATGCTCTCTCTTTCTCTCTCTCTCTCTGACAAATAAATGAATAAAATATTTTTTAAAATACTTTTAAAAAGTTAAAAAAAGTTTTATGGCTGAAAATTCTCAGCATATGTCTTCTTTGGAGAAGTGTCTGTTCATGTTTTCTGCCCATTTTTTGACTTGATTATTTATTTTTTGGATGTTGAGTTTGAGAAGTTCTTTATAGATCTTGGATACCAGCCCTTTATTTGTAATGTCATTTGCAAGTATCTTTTCCCATTCTGTAGGTTGCCTTTTAGTTTTGTTTACCGTTTCCTTTGCTGTGCAGAAGCTTTTTAGCTTGATGAAGTCCCAAAAGTTCATTTTCACTTTTGTTTCCTTTGCCTTTGGAGATGTATCTTGAAAGATGTTGCTGTGGCCCATGTCAAGGAGGTTACTGCCTATTTTCCTCTGGGATTTTAATGGATTTCTGTCTCACATNTTGAAGTCTTTCATCCATTTTGAGTTTATCTTTGTGTTTGGTGTAAGAGAATGGTCCAGTTTCATTCTTCTGCATGTGGCTGTACAATTTTCCCAGCACCATTTATTTAATAATAATTTTGTATTATGTTATGTTAGTCACCATACAGTATATCCCAAGTTTTTGATGTAAAGTTCCATGATTCATTACTTGCGTATAATACCCAGTGCTCCATGCAATATGTGCCCTCCTTAATACCCATCACCGGCCTATCCAAATTCCCCACCCCCTCCCCTCTAAAGCCCTCAGTTTGTTTCCCAGAGTCCATAGTCTCTCATGGTTCATTCCCCCTTCTTTTTACCCCCCTTTCCTTCTTCCCTTTCTTCTCCTACCGATCTTCCTACTTCTTATGTTCCATAAATGAGTGAAATCATATGATAATTGTCTTTCTCTGCTTAACTTATTTCGCTTAGCATTATCTCCTCCAGTCCCGTCCATGTTGCTGCAAATGTTGTGAAATCATTCTTTTTGATGGCTGAGTTATATTCCATTGTATATATGGACCATATCTTCTTAATCCAGTCATCTGTTGAAGGGCATCTCGGCTCCTACCACAATTTGGCTGTTGTGGACAATGCTGCTATGAACATTGGGGTGCATACAGCCCTTCTCTGCACTATGTCTGTATCTTTGGGGTAAATACCCAGTAGCCAGTAGCATTTATTGAAGATACTGTCTTTTTTCCTTTGAATATTCTTTCCTGCTCTGGTGAAGATTAGTTGACCATATAGTTGAGGGGACAAATCTTGGCTCTCTATTCTGTTCCATTGATCTATGTGTCTGTTTTTGTGCCAGTACCATGCTGTCTTGATGATCACAGTTTTGCATTGTAGCTTGAAGTCAGGCAACATGATGCCCCCAGCTTTGGCTTTCTTTTTCAACATTCCCTTGGAGATTAAGCGTCTTTTCTGGTTCCATACAAATTTTAGGATTGTTTGTTTCAGCTCTTTGAAAAATCCCAATGATACTTTAATGGCCTTGAAAGTGTAGCTTGCTCTGGGCAGCATAGACACTTTCACAATGTTTTGTCCTCCAATCCATGAGCATGGAATGTTTTTCCATATTTTTGTGTCTTCTTCAATTTCTTTCAGAAGTGTTCTATAGTTTCTAGAGTATAGATCCTTTATCTCTTTAATTAGGTTTATTCCTAGATATCTTATGGTTTTTGGTTCTATTGTAAATGGAATTGATTCCTTAATTTCTCTTTCTTCTATACACTCTTGTTAGTGTATAGAAATGCAACAGAAGGGGAAATGAACCATGAGAGACTATGGACTCTGGGAAACAAACTGAGGGCGTCAGAGGGGAGGGTGGGGGAATGGGATAAGCTGGTGATGGGTATTAAGGAGGCCACGTATTGCACGGTGCACTGGGTGTTATACGCAAGTAATGAATCATGGAACTTTACATCAAAAACTAGGGGTGTACTGTATGGTGACTAACATAATACAATAAAAATATTATTAAAAATAAATTTTAAAAAATGCAACTGATTTATGTGCATTGATTTTGTATCCTGCCACATTGCTGAATTGCTGTATGAGTTCTAATAATTTGGGGGTGGAGTCTTTTGGGTTTTCCACATAAAGTATCATGTCATCTGCGAAGAGAGAGAGTTTGACTTCTTCTTTGCCCATTTGAATGCCTCTATTCTTATTGTTGTTGTTGTCTGATTGTTGATGCTAGGACTTCTAGTACTATATTGAACAATAGTGGTGAGAGTGGGCATCGCTGTCATGTTCCTGACCTTAAGAGAAAAGCTCTCAGCTTTTCCCCATTGAGAATGATATTTGCTGTGGGCTTTTCATGGATGGCTTTTATGATATTGAGGAATGTACCCTCTATCCCTACACTCTGAAGAGTTTTAATCAGGAAAGGATGCTGTATTTTTGTCAAATGCTTTTTCTGCACCAATCGAGAGGATCATATGGTTCTTTCTTTTCTTTTATTAATGTGCTCTATCACCTTGATTTTTTTGCGAATGTTGAACCACCCTTGCATCCCAGGAATAAATCCCATCTGGTCGTGATGGATAATCCTTTTAATATAATGTTGGATCCTATTGGCTAGGATCTTGATGAGTATTTTAGCATCCATGTTCATCAGGGATATTAGTCTGTAATTCTCCTTTTGGATGGGGTCTTTTCCTGGTTTTGGTATCAGGGTAATGCTGGCTTCATAGAATGAGTTTGGAAGTTTTCCTTCTGTTTCTATTTTTTGAAACAGCTTTAGGAGAACAGGTATTATTTCTTCTTTAAAAGTTTGGTAGAATTCCCCTGGAAAGCCATCTGGCCCTGGACTCTTGTTTTTGGGAGGTTTTTGATAATTGAAACTTTTGAGTGATAAATTTCATATGCCAGTCTAATAAGAATATTAAGATCAAACCAATACTGAATAATATATCTAAATAACTAAAAAATAATTAGTAGTAATTAAATAATTATTAATCAAATAAATCAAATAATCAAAATTTGTTTTCTCTTCTCCACTGGTACATGAAGAAGAACTGGAACTAAAGCATACTTTTATACTTATCTTAAAAATTTACGAGAAAACAGATAATAATGCTATAAAAAATTCTCAAATTATAATAAAGGAACTACATCATGTGTCCATTGACAGATAAACGGATAAAGAAGATGCGGTACATATACAAGGGAATACTACTCAACCATCAAATAAAATGTAATCTTGCCATTTGCAATGCCGTCGATGGAACTAGAGGATATTACGCTAAGTGGAATAAGTCTACCAGAGAAAAGCAATTCTCATATTATCTCACTCATATGTGGAATTTAAGAAACAAAACAGACAATCACAGGCAAAGGGAGGGAAAAATTAAACAAGACAAAATTAGAGAGGGAGACAAACCATAAGAGACTCTTAATCATAGGAAACAAACTGAGGGTTGCTGGAGGGGAGAGTGGCAGAGAAATGAGGTAACTGGATTGAACATTAAGGAGGGCATGTGATGTAATGAGCACTGTGTATTATACAAGACTGTTGAATCACTGAACTCTGCCTCTGAAACTAATAATACACTATATGTTAATTGAATTTAAATTAAAAATAAATAAATATAAACTATCAAAAAAAAAGAAAATGCTCAACAATAATATATTGTCTAGATAATCAGTAATTAGTACAATGTAAATGCTTAACAATAGGCATTTATTTTAAGTGAGACATGTGTGATTATGGAAAAGCATATTGTGAAAAATTTACCTAATTAATTGGGAGTTGGACAAGATGGGTAACAAAAGGTGGTGATTCCAAATATGAGAAAGTATTGGATTGTTTATATTAAATATGCAGACAAAGGAATGGTAATACAAAGAGGCACACACTAATTCTCTGCAGTTAGATTATCATAATT
>NW_023196538.1:0-257 GCF_002007445.2 Ailuropoda melanoleuca
CTTGATTCCTGTTCCACCTTCCATAAGGCCGTCGGGATTTCAAGGGCTTTCCCCTCACACTTTGTTTCTTGCTTCTAAGGGATGGATCTTCCCCAGGCCCCTACACCCAATGTGGAATCGGGGTCCACAGTTAAAAAACTGCTGTTCGCTGGAGGTGTTTTCCTGGACGCTCTGCTTTATTACCAATGAGAAGGGCGCTGAGTGCTCAAAATCCTGAACCTTTTCATTCATGCTCCCTTACTCACGAGAGATGATGA
>NW_023196538.1:334-639 GCF_002007445.2 Ailuropoda melanoleuca
GACCACTTTCCCTCATGTTTCCCTATTCACGAAGGGTGATGATAGTGCTAAGACGGTCCCCTGTACGGTGTTGTTTCTACGGACGTGTTTTGGGCCTTTTCATTCGATTGCCACCAGCAGTTTTGACAGGATTTCCCCAGGGAGCAAACATTTCTTAGGAAGCGGGGTTTGGCCGAATTGTCTTTCTCAGTGCTGTGTTCGCCATGTTTCACTCTCGGTACCAAAGCACCTTGATTCCTATTCCAACTTCCATAAGGCCGTCGTGACTTCAAGGGCTTTCCCCTCACACATTGTTTCTTGGTTCT
>NW_023196538.1:661-886 GCF_002007445.2 Ailuropoda melanoleuca
GTCCCTACACCCAATGTGGAATGGGGGTACCCAGTGAAAAAGCTGCTGTTCGCTGGAGGTGTTTTCCTGGACGCTCTGCTTTATTACCAATGAAGGGCGCAGAGTGCTCGAAAATCCTGAACCTTTTCATTCATGCTCCCTTACTCACGAGAGATGATGATCGTTGATATTTCCCTGGACTGTGTGGTGTCTCAGAGAAAACTATGGGGCACTCTCGTCAGGCTT
>NW_023196538.1:1241-1454 GCF_002007445.2 Ailuropoda melanoleuca
CCAAAGTGGTATCGGGGTCCCCAGTGAAAAGGCTGCTGTTCGCTGGAGGTGTTTTTCTGGATGCTCTGCATTATTACCAATGAGAAGGGCGGTGAGTGCTCGAAAATCCTGAACTTTTTCATTCATGCTCCCTTACTCACGTCAGATGATGATCGTTGATATTTCCCTGGACTGTGTGGTGTCTCAGAGACCACTATGGGGCACTCTCGTCAG
>NW_023196539.1:0-729 GCF_002007445.2 Ailuropoda melanoleuca
ATACACGTGATTAGAGCATCCGAAGGAGAGGAGAGAGAATGGGGCAGAAAGAATATTTGAGGAAACAGTGGCCCAAATTTCCAAAATTTGGTATGAAACATACATTTATGGATTCAATGATCACAGTGGGCCACAAGCAGTTTAAGTACAGGATAAAAACAAAAACACCCAGCACATCACAGTGAAGCTGAGAAAAACCAAAATAAAGGGAAATACTTGTAAGCATTCGGAGAATGATGACACATGACATACACGAGATCAACAGTTCGGATTTCTGATAACTCTTTATCAGAAATATGGAGGTAAGAAGATGATGGAATAACATTTTTAAAGCGCTGAAAGAAAAATATAGCCCAGAATTCTATATCCAGCAAAACATACCTTCAAAAATGGAGGTGCTATAAAGGCATTTAAAAATAAATCAAATGGAAGCTAAAAAATATTTGTAGCCACCAGACCTTCAACAAAAAAATGCTGAAGAAGNAATGCTGAAGAAGGCCTTCAGCTAAAAGTAAAATGACAGCAGGCGGGAACTTGGATTGGGGGAAGGGAACACAAGATCGCTGAAAAGAGTAAACATGATGAGTATAAAATGCTAAACCCCCCCTCTTAGTTTCTTTAAAAGACGAATGACTATTTAATATAAATAATACCACTCTATGGTGGTGTTTATAACATTTCTAGATGTAAAATGTATGATAAAAATATAAAGGACACAAGATAACAAAT
>NW_023196540.1:0-1482 GCF_002007445.2 Ailuropoda melanoleuca
ATACCTGTCTGCTAGCAGATTAATTTCCTATGAAATCCTCCTACTTTTACTTCCAAATGTCACCATCACCATGTGCCATCCTTGACCCCAGCTACTCTTCTCCCTCTCCCGACAGATAAGACTCTTCATGACTGTATTGCAATGACCGGCCAAGCACTAACCTCCAGCCTGGATCTTCAAAAAACTCCTATTGGCAATACTGAGTTCTTTTGGNTTCTTTTGGTTCCCAAAGACTCTACTACTGCAACATTTGCAACACTGTTGCAATATGAGGGTGACTTACTGCTTTGTTCCCCTTCAGAAGAAGCTTGAGAAAACAAGAGTATCCTTTTACTATTCATTTACAAAATGGTTCATATTTGAAAGAGGAAATGAGGGAATATCACCCAGGCCATGTTCTATCTTCAACTACTGAGGTTACTGAAGCAAGCCCCATACCAGAGGCTTCTCCGGCCCAAGAGACTGAACTTTTTGCTTTCACACAGGCCTGCCTCTTGGCAAAGGATAAAATAGCCAACATGTACAGAAGATAGGTGATATGCTTTGGGGGCTGCACAGTATTTCAGAGTGCTTCAGAAACAGGATTTCTAACTTCTACTGGGGAACAAATTAAAAATAGTTCTAATGTCTTGAAACTGCTTGAACAACCCAGCAACCCAAACAACTACCTATAATTAACGTTCCTGGTCATTACACAGCAAAAGTAGAAGAAAATTAGGGCAATCATATGGCAGATGCTGCCGCAAAAAACTGCAACTTTAGAAAATCACTTCACATTAAACGTAACGTACCTTAACTCCCTTTGAGACCTTAAATAAATTCCTTTTGGGTGACCTGAAACAATTAATTAAGGATAATCAACAGAATGTCACTACTAATGAAATAAAGAAGTAGACAGAATCAAACTGTAAATTTGATCCCAACACCCAGCTTTGGTACAGCCCAAATAGGCAGCCTGTCCTCCATGACTACATACAAAAAATGATTTTAAACTTCATCCAGGAAATGACCCCTTGGAAAGCGGATAAAATGACAGATTGGCAAAAACACTATTTTTGGAACCCTTCTCAAAAAACTGCAGCAAAAATTCCCGTTGTTGTTTTACTTGCCACACACATAATGCTGGGAAGTCTAGTCATAGTTCCATGAGGTATTTCCCCTCACCTTTAGGACCTTTTGAATTTTGGCAATTGGATTTTATCCATATGCCCCCCTCACAGGATACAAATATGTACTGGTAATAGGATGCATGCACTCAGTGAGGGGAAGCCTGTCACTGCATCAGTAGCAACCCGGGGACCATTATTAGAGAAAATCATACCTAACTAGGGAATTCATCTGAATTACATAGTGATGGAGGAATTCATTTCACAGAACAAATAACCAAGGTATTGTATGAAATTTAATCTATTCTACAGCATTTTCACTGCACCTCCCATCCTCAGCAGAAAGAATCAAAGGCATAATTAAAACACACTTAGC
>NW_023196541.1:0-217 GCF_002007445.2 Ailuropoda melanoleuca
CTCCTGAAGCTGTTTCAAAAAATAGAAACAGAAGGAAAGCTACCAAACTCATTCTATGAGGCCAATATTACATTGATCCCCAAGCCAGGCAAAGACCCCATCAAAAAAGGAGAATTACAGACTGATATCCCTTATGAATATGGACGCCAAAATTCTCAACAAGATCCTAGCTAATAGGATCCAACAGTACATTAAAAGGATTATCCATCATGACCAA
>NW_023196541.1:321-534 GCF_002007445.2 Ailuropoda melanoleuca
GAACTATATGATCCTCTCAATTGATGCAGTAAAAGCATTTGACAAAATACAGCATCATTTCCTGATTAAACCCCTTCAGAGTGTAGGGTTAGAGTGTACATTCCTCAATTTCATAAAAACTATCTATGAAATGCCTACAGCGAATATCATTCTCAATGGGGAAAAGCTGAGAGCCTTTCTCTTAAGATCAGGAACACGACAAGGATGCCCACT
>NW_023196542.1:0-582 GCF_002007445.2 Ailuropoda melanoleuca
ATATGAAGTAACTGTTTTCAGACATTGAACAATGGACAGTGCAGAACTGTGATCCCTGAGAAAAGGGACACGAAAGAGGTAACTTCTCCAATTCCCCTAGATTTCTACCTGGAGTCAATTTCTGGCCCATGGATATAGGGAAGGAAACTAAACACAGCCCAGAAAATCAGTCAATGGAAACATACTCAGAAATGATATGACTAGCAGACAAGGATACTGAAACAACCATTATACTATTTAAATTATAGAAACAAAGGAAGAGAAATGAAAAATATAAGTGAGAAATAATTAAAACTTCTAAAAGTAAAATACAAGTCAGAAATTAAAATTTTCCTTGATGAGGTTAATAATAAATTAGATACTACAGATGAAATGAAATGTTCAGTAATTTTTGAGTTATACCAATAGAATAAAGCAAAAAGTGAAAAAAGACTAAAAGAANGCAAAAAGTGAAAAAAGACTAAAAGAAAAAAAAGAGAACAGAGTCTCAGTAACCCATAGAACATTATGAAGTGGTTTCAAATATGTGTCATTGGATCCTAGAGAGGGAGAAGAAAAAGATTTGAAGAAATGATGGCCAAA
>NW_023196543.1:0-530 GCF_002007445.2 Ailuropoda melanoleuca
ATAGCATTACTCTGTCTAGATTATGCAGTTATTTTAAATCCTAAAATTATAACCTTGAATGTTTTATTTTCCGTCTACATTTTTTCATCCTCTGATTTTCAATTGTCTTAATACCATATTATATCATATTTTATCATGAATTCAGATTCTGAACTCGCGCTAATACTTTTAATCTTCTCTCCTTCAACTGATTCCACATACTTCCCAACCTAGACTTGAGTTTGTGATCAGTAACTGTACCTTCAGTTGGTGTTGTTTATTTATTGTCACTTATCTTACAAACTTTCAATACCGAATTAATTTTTTAATTAATTCAACCCTTTCACCAATGTTTATCAATGGCCTACTCTGGATTTAACAATAAACTCNTTAACAATAAACTCTTCAAGAATACAGTCGCAACAAGACAGATGAGATCCTCATTCTCATAGAATTTACTAATCAGTAGAAATAGTAAACACAGAAATAAATGACTAAGTGAAATATGTCAGACGATAGCACCACATTACGATACCTGCAATAAAAAGACA
>NW_023196544.1:0-1687 GCF_002007445.2 Ailuropoda melanoleuca
ATAACCATTTATAAAGTAAGGAAACATTTTAACCAAGAATAACAATCCAGAAACAAGAGTACTTTTTTTTTTCCCTCCTAAGATTCACTTTATCATAGAGGTCAGGTGATGAAAGAAATCTTTTTTTTTTTTCTCCCCTAATTAATAGGAGTTTACCTAATATCTCCCTGTTAAGGACATAGCTTGTTGGTTTGAGTCAGGTTCCTTACGAAGATAAAGAGATAAGCATCCATCGATAGTTCTCCAAGGATTTTGACCAGAAATGTATCTTAAGTTTTAAAAGAGCCACATATTTAATAAACACCTACCTGCCATATGCACAGGTACCATCTACAAATTATGGAGCACAATCATGAAGATAGCTTCCTCAATAATCTGACATATCAGTCTTAGAAAAGTAGAAAACTGAAATACTACTTTTGATTACATTTTAAAAACTACAGAAAACTTACTAATCTAGTTGAGGATGTTTAGAATAACTGTTAAATCCGAGCATTTTAAAGAAATTCAATTTCATTCATTATGACTACATGCTAAAGTAGCTTAACAAAACTTACACTCAATTTTGCCATAAGGTGAACAGACACCTGTAGTGGAAACATCAATGAACAGATTAACTTAACTTTGTAAGCTGATATCTTGCAAGGGCTTATGGTTACTTTTTCTTTTAACTATTTTGAATAACCATTCAGATGTGCTTAATCTGCAATTTCTGTTGATCAAGTAAAAGTAATATTTATTAGTTACTCCATCTGAATCTCCGAATTCTAAAAGCATGACATATAAAGGTTCTGTAATAATACTAGTTTTAATTTCAGGATCTTAGAAAAATGTGAATCTAATATATACAAAGAAGTCTGTGTATGAGTGTGTGATTTTACATGCAAAATTATTGGATGAAATAGAAAACCTCTTTTGATAAGTACCTGCATATGAGTGAAGAAAACTGAAGCCTATATATTCCCTAAATGTAAAGCATTGAAACCTATTAATTAAAAATTGAAATGAATATAAATATTTTTTTTAAAATGCTCCCTAATAAAATCCTAAAACCTAAGCTATTTTAAAAATTCAAGCTGTGAAGACTCTATAGCTTTGGTGGGGGGGGGGAAGATTCTCATTTTTTTAAAAAAGATTTTATTTATTTATTTGACAGAGAGACAGACAGACAGCGAGAGAGGGAACCCCCGCAGGGGGAACGGGAGAGGAAGAAGCAGGCTCCCAGTGGAGGAGCCTGATGTGGGGCTTGATCCCAGGACTCTGGGATCACGCACTGAGCCAAAGGCAGACGCTTAACGACTGAGCCACCCAGGCGCCCCAGGATTCTCATTTTTATATAAAATTGTATGAACAGTGTGCATGAATATTGGTCTCTAATGTTAAAGCAAAATTAAAATTGTCAAGTTGAACTAACATTTTCTTTTATAGAAGTTACTTATATTCTTCTAATCTTCTCTTTTATATTACCAGGGCAAAGTTCAAGAAACATTAAATGGCTGGAAAATGCTAGAAAGAAATACCTTTAATTACATGCACACATACATCTATATGTATTTCTACCAGAAGCAAGCTCCTGCATACGCAGGCGCCCTCTCACTATGTATGTATACATACCTTTATAGATACATAGATATATAATAACTGCATTAGGGAAAGAAAGTTTGTATAGTATTTGGTACTTTTACAA
>NW_023196545.1:0-1112 GCF_002007445.2 Ailuropoda melanoleuca
TTAATATAATTAATATGAACTGGGCAAATGACAGATGGGTAAACTTCAAATTGTTTTCTTAAAGGGATATCATGATATTTATGTTGTTATGTATCCACCAAAAGGCACACTTTCCATTCTTCATTCCACACATACGTGGAAAGAAAGCAATGATTTGCTTGGCCTCACATCTTAAAAAAAACTAAACTCCTCTGAGAAGCTCTGTTTTTTGATGGTCATGTCTTACTCTGATAAAGGCTGCTGTAATGGGTAGAAGGGAGGTAAATTTGAGTTTATAATGAGGACGATCCTTTATCATTCCTAACAGGTCCTGTGCTTTGAGTTGGCAGTAATGAAAGAAGAGCCTCATGACTCATAAAAAACATAAATACACTTCCTGTAACACTTCATTGTAACTATGCTGGAATTAACCCCAGAATGCCCATGCAGGTGTCATATCCAGGAGCTTTTACAGAAATTACTCAGGTGAGAAGGAGTTTAGAAGAACAATGTTAGTGTCCCTTTCAAAGAGTCACTCTTTGCTCAGGTATCATCACAAATGTAGAGCAGTGTGAAGGGAGCTACTAACACTATTAAGCCATGTGCAGACTGGATCTACAGAGGGGCTTCCAACTGGATGATTTGAACCAAGAGTCCAAAGGGGAGAAGATATGAGGGAGATGACTCCATGTGAAAGGCTGTTAAAGGATAAATGAGTGGTCCAAAAGGGCAAGAGCTTAAAGAAGGGATGTTTAGCCACACATTAAAGAAAAATGCCACCTGGCATTCTCTGCCTTATTCCTTTCCCTTCCTCTNGAGGGGCTTCCAACTGGATGATTTGAACCAAGAGTCCAAAGGGGAGAAGATATGAGGGAGATGACTCCATGTGAAAGGCTGTTAAAGGATAAATGAGTGGTCCAAAAGGGCAAGAGCTTAAAGAAGGGATGTTTAGCCACACATTAAAGAAAAATGCCACCTGGCATTCTCTGCCTTATTCCTTTCCCTTCCTCTATTACTCCAATGCACACTTCTGCCCTTTGGAAAGAGACACCTTATGAATCTGAATATATCTATATTCATAATAGAGGAAGGGCTTAGAAGATGCTTAAAAGAATAGCAGTCATTTTTGTTAT
>NW_023196546.1:0-4821 GCF_002007445.2 Ailuropoda melanoleuca
GGTCCTAAGTGGGAAATACATAGCCATCCAAGCCTCACTCAAAAGAATAGAAAAATCTAAAATGCAGTTTTTTATTTCTCACCTCAAGAAGCTGGAACAGCAACAGAGGGACAGGCCTAATCCACTCACAAGGAAGCAGTTGACCAAGATTAGAGCAGAAATCAATGAATTAGAAAAAAGAAGTATAGTAGAGCAGATCAATAGGACTAGAAGCTGGTTCTTTGAGAGAATCAATAAAATTGACAAACCACTGGCAAGACTTATCCAAAAGAAAAGAGAAAGGACCCAAATTAATAAAATTATGAATGGAGACTTCGGGTTAAGATGGCGGAGGAGTAGGAGACCCCTTTTTCAGCCGGTCCCCTGAATTGAGCTGGATAGGTACCAGACCAGCAGGAACATCCACGGAATCAGCCTGAGATGCAGGAAGATACATCTGGATCTCTACAAATGAACATCTCCAGCGCTGAGTATTGAGGTATGAAGCGGGGAGCTGTGAAACCGTGCACAGATATCAGAAGATAAACAGAAGGGGGAGTGAGCCACCAAGTCCAGGCGCCGGGAAGTGGTAGCCACCTGCACGGGGGAGCGGGCAGACCACAGACCAGCACACTTGAGACAGCAGACTGAGACCGTGAGCCGGGAGCGCGCGCCACCAAGCATCTCATGGAGCTCCGGAACTCCGGTGTGCTCACTGGATCCAGACTGAGACCAGGAGCTCTGGGAGCGTGTGCAGGGCGGCTGGCGGCTGGCGGGCCACCTGCGCAGGGGAGCAGGCGGACTCACGGACGGCACCCGCGAGACAGCACACTGAGACCGGGAGCTCCGGGAGTGTGCGCGGGGCGGCTGGTGACTGGCGGGGTTAGAAACACAAAGGACAGAGACACACCGGCCCTGGAAGTGAGGGCTGGGACGCCAGGTGTGGGGCGCACAGCCCAGGATGCTGCAGGGTTGAACAGCACCAACAGAAACAGAGTTAAGGTGGCCAGAACATCAGTGGAGAACGGGCCGCAATCCCTCTGTTCTGAGACAGAGGCTGAATTTCGGCCGCTGCTGCTCTGACTCTCAGAAGAGGCACAGCAGACCGCCAGGGAAAGCCACCAGAGAACAGAAGCCTGGAAATACCAACTCACAGTGTGCCCAACCCCATACCCCCTCGCAGGGGACATGGAGACTCTACCCAAACAGGGTTTCCTGAGTATTGGCGTGGCAGGCCCCTCCCCCAGAAGGCAGGCGGAAAAATCAAGAAGCCAACAACCCAGGGCGCCTGGGTGGCACAAACATTAAGTGCCTGTCTTTGGGTTAGGGCGTGATCACAGCGTTCCGGAAAGGAGTCAACCATCAGGCTTCTCCGCTGGGAGCCTGCTTCTTCCTCTCCCACTCCCCTGCTTGGTTTCCCTTTCTTGCTGACTGTCTGTCTCTCTCTCTCAAATAAATAAATAAAATCTTTAAAGAAGAAGCCCACATCCCTAAGATCTCTTTAAAACAAGGACACACGGCCTGGGTCCCGGTCAATAATTTGGGCTCTGGACAACCCCGAATCTCTCCTCATCAGAATGACGAGAAGGAGAAGTCCCCCCCAGCAAGGAAAAGATAATGAGTCTGTGGCCTCTGCAACAGAAATCATAGATATGGATGTATCCAAAATATCAGAAATGGAATTCAGAGCAACAATGGTCAAGATGATGAGTAGACTTGAAAAAAGTATTAACGAAATGTTAATGAGAATATAGAATCCCTAAGGGCAGAAATGAGAGCAAATCTGACAGAAATTAAAAATTCTATGAGCCAAATGCAGTCAAAACTAGAGGCTCTGACGGCCAGGGTCACCGAGGCAGAGGAACGCATTAGCGAATTAGAGGATGGGTTAGTAGAAGAAAAAACAAAAATAGAAGCTGGTCTTAAAAAAATCCACGCCCACAAATGTAGGCTACGGGAGATTACTGACTCAATGAAACGATCCAATGTCAGAATCATCGGCTTCCCCGAGGGGGTGGAGAAAAACAGAGGTCTAGAAGAGATATTTGAACAAATTGTAGCTGAAAACTTCCCTAATCTAGCAAGGGAAACAAACATTCGTGTCCAAGAGGCAGAGAGGACCCCACCCAAGTTCAACCACGACAAACCTACACCACATCACGTCATAGTGCAATTCACAAATATTAGATCCAAGGATACATGATTGAAAGTGGCCAGGGCAAAGAAATTTCTCATGTACCAAGGCAAAAGTATCAGAATTACGTCAGACCTGTCTACACACCCTGGAATGAGAGAAAGGGCTGGGGGGGGGCATTTTTAAAGCTCTTTCAGACAAAAACATGCAGCCAAGGATCCTTTATCCAGCAAGGCTGTCATTCAGAATTGATGGAGAAATAAAGACGTTCCAGAATCGCCAGTCATTAACCAATTTCGTAACCACGAAACCAGCCCTACAGGAGATATTAAGGGGGGCTCTATAAAGGTAAAAAGGCCCCAAGAGTGATACAGAGCAGCAAGTCACAACCGATACAAAGACTTTAAAGAGAAATGGCATCATTAAAATCATATCTGTCAATAATCTCTATCAATCTAAATGGCTTAAACTCTCCCATAAAACGCCACAGGGTTGCAGATTGGATAAAAAGACATGACCCATCCATTTGCTGTCTACAAGAGACTCATTTTGAACCCAAAGATGCATTCAGACTTAGAGTAAGGGGATGGAGTACCATCTTCCACGCAAATGGACCTCAAAAGAAAGCTGGAGTAGCAATTCTCGTATCAGATAGATTGGATTTTAGAACTAGAGGCTATAGAGACAGACAGAGAAAGGCACTATATTATTCTTTTTTTTTTTAATATTTTATTTATTTATTTGACAGAGATAGAAACAGCCAGCGAGAGAGGGAACACAAGCAGGGGGAGTGGGAGAGGAAGACAGGCTCACAGCGGAGGAGCCTGATGTGGGGCTCGATCCCATAACGCCGGGATCACGCCCTGAGCCGAAGGCAGACGCTTAACCNGAGGCCATAGAGAGAGATACAGAAGGGCACTATATTATTCTTAAAGGAAGTATTCAACAAGTGGATATGACAATTATTAATATATATGCCCCCAACAGGGGAGCAGCAAGATACACAAGTCAACTCTTAACCAGAATAAAGACACATGTAGATAAAAACACATTAATAGTAGGGGACCTCAACACCCCACTATCAGAGATAGACAGAACACCCTGGCAAAAGCTAAGCAAAGAATCAAAGGCTTTGAATGCCATACTCGATGAGTTGGACCTCATAGATATATATAGAACACTACACCCCAGAACCAAAGAATACTCATTCTATTCAAATGCCCATGGAACATTCTCAAGAATAGATCATGCTCTGGGACACAAAACAGGTCTCAGCCAATACCAAAAGATTGAAATTATCCCCTGCATATTCTCAGACCACAACGCTCTGAAATTGGAACTCAACCACAAGGAAAAACCTGGAAGAAACTCAAACACTTGGAGGCTAAGAACCATCCTGCTCAAGAATGACTCGATAAACCAGGAAATCAAAAAACAAATTAAACAATTTATGGAGACCAACGAGAATGAATACACAACGGTCCAAAACCTATGGGATACTGCAAAGGCAGGTCCTAAGGGGGAAATACATAGCCATCCAAGCCTCACTCAAAGAATAGAAAAATCTAAAATGCACTTTTCTATATTCTCACCTCAAGAAACTGGAACAGCAACAGAGGGACAGGCCTAACCCACTGACAAGGAAGGAGTTGACCAAGATTAGAGCAGAAATCAATGAATTAGAGACCAGAACCACAGTAGAGCAGATCAACAGGACTAGAAGCTGGTTCTTTGAGAGAATCCATAAAATTGATAGACCACTGGCAAAACTTGTCCAAAAACAAAGAGAAAGGACTGAGATTATTAAAATTATGACTGAAAAGGGAGAGGTCACGACCAGCACCATTGAAATTGCAAGGATTATTAGAAACTTTTATCAACAGCTATATGCCAAAAAACTAAACAATCTGGAAGAGATGGAGGCCTTCCTGGAAACCTATAAACTACCAAGACTGAAACAGGAAGAAATAGATTTCTTAAATAGGCCAATTAATTATTAAGAGATTGAGTCGGTGATAAACAACCTTCCAAATAACAAAACTCCAGGCCTGGACGATTTTCCTGAGGAATTCTACCAAACATTCAAAGAGGAAACAATACCTATTCTCCTAAAGCTATTTCAAAAAATGGAAACAGAAGGAAAGGTACCAAACTCATTCTATGAGGCTAATATTACCTTGATCCCAAACCAGGCAAAGACCCCCTCAAAAAGGAGAAATTACAGACCGATTTCTCTAATGAATATGGATGCCAAAATCCTCAACAAGATCCTTGCTAATAGAATCCAACAGTACATTAAAAGGATTATCCATCATGACCAAGTGGGATTCATACCTGGGATGCAAGCATGGTTCAACACTCGCAAATCAATCAATGTGATACATCATATCAACAAGAAAAGACTCAAGAACCATATGATCCTCTCAATTGATGCAGAAAAAGCATTTGACAAAATACAGCATCCTTTCCTGATTAAAACCCTTCAGAGTGTAGGAATAGAGGGTACATTTCTCAATCTCATAAAAGCCATCTATGAAAAGCCTACTGCAAGCATTATTCTCAATGGGGAANCAATGGGGAAAAGTTGGATGCCCTTCCCTTAAGATCAGGAACACGACAAGGATGCCCACTCTCACGACTATTATTCAACATAGTACTAGAAGTCCTTGCAACAGCAATCAGACGACAAAAAGGGATCAAAGGAATCC
>NW_023196547.1:0-533 GCF_002007445.2 Ailuropoda melanoleuca
ATCCCATAACGCTGGGATCACGCCCTGAGCGGAAGGCAGACGCTTAACCGCTGTGCCACCCAGGCGCCCCAGGTTTTTTGTTTTGTATTGTATTAATATGAGGCATTAGCCCGCCTTCTGTAACAAAATACCATAGACTGGATGGCTTAAAGACACAAATTTATTTTCTCATGGTAGTGGAGTCTGGGAGGACTAAGATTAAGATGCTGGCTGATTCAGTTGCTGGTTATGATTCTGTCTGACTCATAGGTGGCCATCTTCAATGGCAGAGCTCTGTGTCATCTCTTCTTATCGCATTGGACCTGGGCTTCACCCTTATGAACTAATAAGCTCTGAAAGCCCCGTCTGCAAATACCATCACACTGGCAGNCCTCTGAAAGCCCCGTCTGCAAATACCATCACACTGGCAGTTAAGAGTTTCAACACAGGAATTGTGAGGGGGACACACACTTTTAGTTCATGATATATGATGTATTATATTAAATGAACTTAGGGTGTTAATCTGATTTGTGTGTGTGGACTGAGAAGTACAT
>NW_023196548.1:0-694 GCF_002007445.2 Ailuropoda melanoleuca
CTTTGTCTGAGGGGAGCTTTCAGGGGTCTCTCTGGGTTTCCTCCTGTGGGAACAAGGTGCCAGACAAGGATTCGGAGGGTCAAGCTGCAGGGGCAGGGTGGTCCCCGTATGCTCACAGAAGCCCCACATCAGGGTCTGGGGCTCCTTCTTGGGCCCCTGTCGAGGCTGCTGAAGACCCCTAGGGTCAGAGCTGTGACACTGGCACCTCAGGAACCATGCATGACACAGTGATGTCCTGTTAGAGCCCCGGGGTCATGGCGGCCAGTCAGGGGGAGGAGCGAATGCCCTAGGGGTCCCGTTCCCCATTGGGCGGATGAGAGAGGCCCAGGAAGAGAGCCGGTTCCCCTTCAGCCTGACAGGACCCTTGTCAGGACAGGAAGGCAGCCGATCCCAGACGCAGGGCCAGTCCCACTGCCCACCCTGGGAGAGCTTTAGTTGTGAGAGTGTGTCAGGGCGGGACACAGAGAGGCCCCCNAGGGCACAGAGAGGCCCCCAGGACAGCCCGAGGGTGCATGAGCTTGTGTGAGTGTGCAGACCACACCACCCCTGCATACACAAATGCACACAACCTAGACACACACACACACACACACACACACGGACAGATACACTTACATCCCCGGTGTCCTGCATCACGTACCCCATCCTCACACCGCTATGCTCTCCCACACTCCACCACTTTCCTGACAGGGTT
>NW_023196549.1:0-555 GCF_002007445.2 Ailuropoda melanoleuca
ATCTCCCAGGGGACATTTGGCAGCATGGAGATACTCTGGTCATCACAACTGTAGGGATAGGTGCCGTTGGCCTTTGGTGGGTAGAGATCAAGGTATGCTGCTAAACATCCTAAAATATGCATTACAGCCTTCCAAGGAAGAATTATATGACCCAAAACATCAATAATGCTGACGTTGGAAACTCTAACCTGAGAAAAGATGGCATGGGCCTACATTCTTAAAATGCGTTGATCAGAAGAAGGCTTGGTAAACACTACAGTATGGTAGAAAAGAGAGGGTCAAAATGGAGCAGGTTTCTATGTAACTACTCAAGCCCTGTTCAAAGGGTTGAGGGTCCTTCTTAGATTGGTCTTGATACCCGATTCTTATTTTAGAAATGATTGCATCAGCCTATCTCAGTTNACCTATCTCAGTTTGATGCTATTAAATATCTGAATCATAGTGAACTATTACCTGATTCCTACATCTAAGGCACATCAATTATCAACATGTTGATAAACCGGATCCTAGTTACTTTAGTTTCGGCCAGATCAGTGTAAATGTCCGGTCTTGATG
>NW_023196550.1:0-1193 GCF_002007445.2 Ailuropoda melanoleuca
ACTAAGAAAAGTAGTTTAAAATTCATACGCAAATATAAATAAGCTGACGCAGAAATATTCTAAAAAGAAGAATAATGAGAGAGGTGAATAGAACTTCGGGGTATTTGTAGGCTATGACAAGAAACTCAGTGTCATAACAAGGGTAAGACAAACAAATTAAGACTAAAAAACAAAAAGACAAGAACTAGGATCAATATAAAAGATTATTTATTACAGCATAAAAATAATAGTAGATATCAGTAGAAAGAGAGATAAAGTCGGATTCATCAACTCTTATCAAACTAGAAGGAAAGCAGTATTAATTCAATAATTAAAAGCTTTCAAAAAGTCAAAGTTTATACCTAATGATCAAATACTGGTAGATTTACCTCTGAAACAGAGATTGAACCAAGACCTCTTACAGTCATTTCTATTCAACAATGTAGTAACACATGAAAAAACAATTAAATGTATAAAGAACAAACAAAGAAAAACAAAGAAACTAAGAAATAAACATTATTCTCATATTACAGAATTGTGCACTTTGAAAATCTAGAAGAATGGGTTGAAAAATCAATACTTTAAGTAAATTTAGCAATAATGAGTGAAATATAGAGTTAAACCTTATCTTTTCTTCATATAAGTTCAATGTATAGAAATCTATTTTAATTCTACATATTAGCAACAAATAGTTAGAAAATAAAATTTAAAAATTGATGAATTCTATATTACATATAAGAATAATTCTAAATAAAGATGTGCAAACCTACCCAATATCATATTATTGAGAAAAATTTTCATAAAAATTAAATAAAAATAGTAAGCTACATAAAATTCATGAATAGAATGCTAGGTTAATTTAAAAATCACATTACCAACTATCAATACTTATTAACATGTATCAAGAATCAAGATATATTGGTGCAAAGATAGCCAAATCAACCCATAAGAATATTGAGTACAGGAAAAGGTTTAACTGTATTGGACACAGTGTACAACAAAGTTGATATTCTAATGCTGTGGAAGGGAAGACGNCTCTAATGCTGTGGAAGGGAAGACGGTATTTTAAATAAACGGTGCTATGTCAATATATACATATATGTATGGGGAGGGAGCAAAGAGAAGAGGAGAGAGTGAGAGTTGAAGGAAGGGAGGGAAGAAAAAAGAAGGAAAAGGAAGGGTAGGAAAGAGAAAGGAAAGGCAGGGCAGGGAAG
>NW_023196551.1:0-1078 GCF_002007445.2 Ailuropoda melanoleuca
ATCTGTGAGCATCTGTGCTATGTCTACTTTTGAAATAAACAATTTAGGAGAGTTATATCTCACCTGAATGGAGTATTTTTGAGCTCTTCAACAAACAATTCCTTTATAAAACATGACATAATTTACACATTCATTTATGGTTATTTATTGGAAATCTATTCTGTGCCAGAATTATCCTAGATACTAGGGACAGAGACATAAAGAAAATAGACACAGTCTTTCCCCCCATTAATAGCACACTCTATTTAGAAAGTAGAAATAAAAAACCCATAAGCTGTATCTATAATTGCAAATCATAAGTATCATGAAGAATAAAGAATAAACAAGCAATAGAAAGGTTTTTTAAAAGGAGGGTCATACTTTGAACTGAGAGCTTGGGTAATCTATTATGAAATTATGTTGAAAAATTTAAAAAGTGAATAAAGAGTTAAATGAAATTGAGGACAAGAGCATCTAAGAATAAGTGTCAGATTTGAAAAGCTAAAAAAAACCCAAATATTTGTAAATTCAACAAATGTTCAGAAAGCCACTGTAGCTGTAGTTTATCTGATAATATTGGAGAGATAGAGAGGGCCAAGGACATGTGCAGATTTTTAGTATGTATTCATAGTTATAATTCTAATCCCAGAGAAGTTAGAGTATGTATGTATGTATGTATTTTTTTAAAGATTTTATTAATTTATTTGACAGAGAGACAGCCAGTGAGAGAGGGAACACAAGCAGGGGGAGTGGGAGAAGAAGAAGCAGGCTCCCAGGGGAGGAGCCCAATGTGGGGCTCGATCCCAGAACACTGGGATCATGCCCTAAGCTGAAGGCAGACACTTAACGACTGTGCTACCCAGGCACCCCAGAGTATGTATTAAAAAAGAGACAGCATATCATTCAATTTTTATTTTTAAAAAGAGAACTTTCATCTTACATAGGAAATCAGTTAGAAAGCAGCGAAAGTAGACATTTGGAAACTATTTATTGCAATGATTCACTAAAGAAATGCTGATGACACACTAGGGGATTAAAAAGGAGATAATGAGGAGATGAATTATGATATAATTTGGGTCTAGAATCAAAAGAATTTAGT
>NW_023196552.1:0-604 GCF_002007445.2 Ailuropoda melanoleuca
ATCGAGCCCTGTCAGGCTCCCTGCTTGGGGGAGTCTGTACTCCCTCTGCTCCTTCCCCAGCCTTGTGTTCTCTCTGTTTCTCTTATTAAAACAAAAAAATACTGGGAGGCCGATTTCATTTTGTTTGGGTCTCTGAAAGGCACCGGATACATATCAAGGTCTGAGCAGTAGCAGAGTGGTTAAGAGAATCGGCCGTTGGATCCCGGCGGGCCTTGTTCAAATCCCAGTTGTCCGCTTACTAGGTGTGCGACCTCTAGCAAATGACTGTCCCTCGGTAGGTTTCTTCCCGTGTAGAACGGGACTAATAATAGTTTATAGTGCAAGACTGTTGTGAGGCTGAGTCCTCTAATGCATGTGGAGCGTGCCACAGCGGGTGGCAAATAGCACTCTGCAAAACGCTGGCTCTCACCCCCAGGCGACGGCCTCACGTGCGCGGAGTAGGTTCGGCTCACGAAGTACTNGGCTCACGAAGTACTTGCATAGCCATCATTACGTTTGATTTTTAGAGCAATCTTATGAGATTCAATGGAAAGGCAATATGACACCCACTCGAGGGAAGAGGAAACCCAAATTCAGAGAGGCCAAGAAACCTTCCCAAGCCCAA
>NW_023196553.1:0-600 GCF_002007445.2 Ailuropoda melanoleuca
ATCTCAGGTCATGATCTCAGGTCCTGGGATTGAGCCCCTGTCAGGCTCCCTGATAAGCCTGCTTCTCTCCCGCTCTGATGCTCCCCTTGCTTGCGCTCTCTCTCTTTCTGTCTCTCAAATAAGTAAATAAAACTTTTAAAAAATAAAATATAATAAAATTTGAGAATTAAGCTTTTTTCTTAGAGTCATGCAAATTCCTTAAAATCATTTCATTGTTCAAAAAGCAAAATAATTTCATTTTTGTAACAGAGTTCTGGTAATTGTAGATATTCATATTCATGGATCTTTGATAAAGGAATAATTTATTTTATTACTTTATCAATCCGCATTTTTAGGTAATTGACTCCCTAATNCTTGACTCCCTAATGTATCCATCAGTTCACTATTAAATGTGAAATCAGGGCATTTAATTGGGCGTTATTGTAAAGATTTAATTCTAGTGGATATTTTTTTGAAATGTAAGCTTCATACAAATGACTTGTGAATGTTTACTGATGAAATTAATCAGTATTAGATCCTCAGAATTTTTTTTCTTTTTTTTTTTTTAAGATTTTATTTATTTATTTGACAGAGACAGAGACAGCCAGCAAGAGAGGGAAC
>NW_023196554.1:0-1387 GCF_002007445.2 Ailuropoda melanoleuca
GAGCCAAGGAACTCCCAGGATGGCTGGTTACACCAGAAGCTGAGAAGGGCACAGAACAGACCCTCCTCACAGGGAGCACAGCACTGCCGCCGTGACACTTTGATTTCGGACTTCCATCGTCCGGAACCGGGACAGAGATTTCTGTTGTTTTATGCCACCTGCTTTGTGGTGCCAATACAGCGGTCCTCGGAAACTCATTCGGCATCCCTCCCCCAGGCTTATGGACTGTGCTGAATGTGATTCTCCAGACCTTGCAACACTCTCGACTCTCACGGGGCCTTGCTCTCCCTCCCGCAGCTCATGCACGTAAACACACAAACTCACTGGCCTGATCTCGCCGCCGAAGCACAGGGCAGTCGGAACCTGGGCGCAAATCTTCACATGTCCCTTGACACTTAGGTGGCCTTGGTTAGTCCCTTAAACCTCAGTATGTCTTAGTTTTTTGTTGTTGTTGTTTGTTTGTTTGTTTGTTTGTTTTTTGCCTTAAAGTTGGGTCTGATAGTCACAAACCCAGTAGCAGGGGATGTGAAGTGTCATTGCAAGGAGAGTGCGAGCCCCACGTGGCGGCTCTGAGCCTCCCGNAGCTCTGAGCCTCCCGCTGTTGCTCACAGCAACCCTAACTCAGTCCTGCGGAGGGCTGCGTTACCACCACCGGGAGACTGCCTTCACTCCGATACTGTCGGGGAACAGGCGGGAGGCTGGGAGAAGCAGCTTGTGCGCGAAAAAGGCGCCTGGATATGGCGTGCAGGTGCCGACCGCGGATTTATTCATACATCCACGCAGCCAACCTTGACGGAGAAGCTTCTGTCCTGGGTGCTGGGCTGCTCCAGGGATAGGAGCTGAGTGAGATGGGTCCAACCCCAAGGGTCATATCCCCTGGGTAGAGGACAGGGCCCATCCAGCCATGGGTGTGCTGCTTACCTTTGTCCGGGCCTCACCTATTTATGGGGTGCCAGGGTGGGTTAAGTCTTTGCCATCCGGGTGGGATGTAGTAAGCAACCAAAAATACAAATTTTTGTCTCTTGCTGGGAGNACAACCAAAAATACAAGTTTTTTCTCTTGCTGGGAGGTGTTCATTCCATGCAATTTGTGCTTACCTAGGGGATGGCTCCTGCTTGCCTGTGCTCTTTTAAAAAGCATGGGTCAGGAAGAAGGGTAAAATGGCAATGAGTCATTATTTGGGAGGTTGCTATGAATTCACAGAAAAGTTCTGAATTTAAAACATTTTAGGGGCGCCTGGGTGGCACAGGGGTTAAGCGTCTGCCTTCGGCTCGGGGCATGGTCCCGGCGTTGTGGGATCGAGCCCCACATCAGGGTCTTCCACTGTGAGCCTGCTTCTTCCTCTCCCACTCCCCCTGCTTGTGTTCCCTCTCTCGCTGGCTGTCTC
>NW_023196555.1:0-902 GCF_002007445.2 Ailuropoda melanoleuca
ATTTAATGGCAAAGCAAGAAAAAAGACACAATTGCTGCCACCAAGAAAGTTATGGTCTAATTGAAGAAGCCGGGAATTAATTTTTAAAAACTCACAAATAGATGGAAATCGCCACTTGGTGGGGGCCACAAGGAGAGGTGTGCACTCTGAGTGCTGTTCGTGGGGGATAAGCTGGTCAAGGCTCAGGGACGACTCCCATGAAGACAGGANCCCATGAAGACAGGATGGGATTCTTCCATGGTGATGAGTGGCTTAAAGGGGTCAAGAAAGACAAGAGGCCAGTGTGGCTGAAGAAGTAGGTAGGAGCACATCACGCAGGGCCTGGAAAGTGGCACTGGGGATCTTTGCCATCATCCTGAGATATGAGGAGCCGCGGGACTCCTCTGAAGGGTCTGGTGAATAAGTGGAACAGGAGAAAGAGAAGGAGTGAGAGAGAACAATGGTCACCTGGGTGGAAATTCAAGAGGTCCAGGTTAGACATTGGGATTCACTCTTAGAAAAGATACAGAGATAGGGGCACCTGAGTGGCTCAGTCAGTTAAACATCAGACTCTTGATCTCAGCTCAGGTCTTGATATCGGGGTCGTGTTCAAGCCCCACACTGGGGGCTTACTTAAAATTAATCAATTAATTAATTAATTAGACAAAGATAAGAATGATCCCTGTCCTCAAAGGCCTTAAATGGAGAATGTCNAAATGATCCCTGTCCTCAAAGGCCTTAAATGGAGAATGCCCCATCTGCTAGATAAAAGAAGAAAACAAACATAATGATTCCTGGCCGAAGTCTCCGAAAGAATTGCTTATTCACAAAATATCCTTGTGGAACTAACTTTCTGACCCTGATCAGTGGATTCCTAGACAATTCCTAACCAACCTGTTGAGCCCTACTATTTTCAAATAAGA
>NW_023196556.1:0-210 GCF_002007445.2 Ailuropoda melanoleuca
ATTTAGTCCAATATATCCAAAATAATATTTCAATAAGTAAACAATATATGGGGCGCCTGGGTGGCACAGTCGTTAAGCGTCTGCCTCCAGTTCAGGGCATGATCCGGCGTTGTGGGATCGAACCCCACATCACGCTCCTCCGCTATGAGCCTGCTTCTTCCTCTCCCACTCCCCCGGCTTGTGTTCCCTCTCTCGCTGGCTGTCTCTCTC
>NW_023196556.1:326-670 GCF_002007445.2 Ailuropoda melanoleuca
GAGATATTTTACACTTTTATACTAAAAATTCAAAATCCAATGTATATTTTACACCCACAACACATGGCATTTCACACTAGCCACCTTTCCAGTGCTCGATAACCACCTGTGACCAGAGGCTTCCATAGAATACAAGCTCAAGAAGATAGTACATTGTGGTCTTGAATGTTCTTGAAACCCTCGGTACACACAGGATAAGGTACCATGGTCTGAATGCTCTAGGAGGCCTAGTCCATTTAATAAGTCTGGAGTCAAGGTAACTGAGTAGTAGACAACCCTTTGTCAATGTCAGTGTCCATCAGTGAAGGAAATAATCCAAAAGAGGTTTTTATAAGAGACTAAGA
>NW_023196557.1:0-758 GCF_002007445.2 Ailuropoda melanoleuca
CCCGGGATCATGACCTGAGCCAAAGGCAGACGCTTAACCAACTGAGTCACCCAGGCGCCCCCCGACTTTCTTTTTTAAGATGATTTTTTGTTAATTGATGTTTCCAGAAATTTGTCCATTTTATTTAAATATCTAAATCATTGGTATAAAGTTGTTTATAGTTATCCTTAAGATTCCTTTGATTTCTGTAGTGTTGGTAGTTATATTTCCTTTTTGTCCCTATTTTTGGTAAGTTTTGTCCTCTCTGTCTCTCTTATTGGTCCGATTGGCTAAAGGTTTGTCAAATTTGTTGACCTCTACATAGAACCAACTTGGGTTTCACTGATTCTCTCTATTGGTTTTCTGTTTTCTAGTTCATTGATTTATTCTCTAGTTTTTTTTTTTTAAGATTTTATTTATTTATTTGACAGAGAGACAGCCAGCGAGAGAGGGAACACAAGCAGGGGGAGTGGGAGAGGAAGAAGCAGGCTCCTAGTGGAGGAGCNCTCCTAGTGGAGGAGCTTGATGTGGGGCTCGATCCCATAACGCCAGGATCACGCCCTGAGCCGAAGGCAGACGCTTAACGACTGAGCCACCCAAGTGCCCCTATTCTCTAGTTTTAATTATCTTCTTGGTTGTGTTTTCCTTGGGCTTACTTTCTGGATTTTTCTTCTGGATTTTTCTGTGGCAATGTAAATGATTTGGTTGAGATTTTTCTTCTTTCTAATGTGGCTGTTCCAAGCTATAGGTTTCTTGCTCATCACTACTTTATCGGTTTC
>NW_023196558.1:0-820 GCF_002007445.2 Ailuropoda melanoleuca
GGGAATGCTTGTTGGTACAGCCACTCTGGAAAACAGTGTGGAGGTCCCTTAGAAAGTTAAAAATTGGGGGGGCTTGGGTGGCACAGCGGTTAAGCATCTGCCTTCGGCTCAGGGCGTGATCCCAGCGTTACGGGATCGAGCCCCACATCAGGCTCCTCCACTATGAGNTCTCCCACGCCCCCTGCTTGTGTTCCCTCTCTCGCTGGCTGTCTCTATCTCTGTCAAATAAAAAATTAAAATCTTTAAAAAACAAAAGTTAAAAATTGAGCTATCCCCTGATCCAGCAATTACACAACTGGGCATTTACCCGAAAGATACAGACGTAGTGAAGAGAAGGGCCATATGCACCCCAATGTTCATAGCAGCATTGTCCACAATAGCTAAATCGTGGAGGGAGCCGAGATGCCCTTCAACAGATGACTGGATTAAGAAGATGTGATCCATATATACAATGGAATATTATTCAGCCATCCGAAAGAATGATTACAGAACATTTGCAGCAACATGGATGGGACTGGAGGAGATTATGCTAATTGAAATAAGACAAGCAGCGAAAGACAATTTTCATACGGTTTCACTCATTTATGGAACATAAGTAATAGCAGGGAGATCGGTAGGAGAAGGAAGGGACGAATGAAGGGCCGGTAAACAAAAAGGGGAATGAACCAGGAGAGACTAAGGACTCTGAGAAACAAACTGAGGGCTTCAGAGGGGAGGGGGGGTAGGGAATTGGGATAGGCAGGTGATGTGTATTAAGGAGGGCATGTATTGCATGGAGCACTGGGTGTTATACACAAACAATGAATCATGGAACACTACA
>NW_023196559.1:0-2921 GCF_002007445.2 Ailuropoda melanoleuca
CCTGCTGTGCGCACCTGATCAGTCCCTGGAGAGAGCACCCACTTTGAGAGCTTGGGGAAGACCGTCCCAGATGCAGACTGGCCACTGGAGGGCGCACGTGGGGGGGCACATCCGAGGAGCCCCTGCAAGGCTCCAGAAAGCTGAGGCAGCGCACGTGGGAACCACAGCCCACAGAAGCCACATCAGCATTTGAGGTCCTAACCTCACCAGCTGGACTGCCTGCCATTAGAGGAAACGGAAGTCATAGCTAAAGACCATTCGGGGGGGGGCGGGGGGATCGCATTGCTTTGTATGTGCGCTGGCGGTTCCCTGAAACGATGTGTGCGTTGAACACAGAACTAAACACAGCACAAAGTGTACCAAATGTAAAATTTGAGAACTAGTAAAACAACAATAAAGGCAATTCAAACTGTGAAATCTAAGTGGATGTGGTTTACTTTATAAATTACACCTCAGCAAAACTTGAGAAAACAGGGTGGGAGGAAAAAGCTTGAGGGGAGACCAGAGTTCCTCCCCCACCCCTTCATAAATTGTCTCAAGCGGAAACCCCAGGGTTCACTGAGACCCCTAATCGCAGGAGAAGGCTTAGCCTTCACACAGGACCACAAACAGAGGTCTAGCGGCTGAAGACAGCCCCCCCCCCACCAAGATGGGCCATTTGGGCATGAAGATTGTTCTGAGCTAAAGGCCCTTGAGAACTTGCGGGCTCCAGGGAAACTTTTACCCCTCCCTTAACTACATAGAGGAATCTCGATTGCAGGATCTTCGCAGAATAAGGGTTATATCCAGGGATAAATCTTTTTTTTTTTTTAAGATTTTATTTATTTATTCAACAGAGATAGAGACAGCCAGCGAGAGAGGGAACACAAGCAGGGGGAGTGGGAGAGGAAGAAGCAGGCTCCCAGCAGAGGAGCCCCATGTGGGGCTCAATCCCATAACGCCGGGATCACGCCCTGAGCCGAAGGCAGACGCCCAACCGCTGTGCCACCCAGGCGCCCCGGGATAAATCTTTTCTGAGTAACCCAACTACATGGCCGGGCAAACATTTGTTTACCAAACATGTACTGGTTTTCCTCTTCCTGTGAATTACTTTCTTTCCCTTTGAAGTAACCCCGTCTTTTAACTCAGGATGACATATGTACCCCATTACGCCTGACTGCCATGTCTGTGTGGGTTCCCCACCCTTATACTATTAAATTTGATTTTCTCCTATTAATCTGTCTCATGTCAATTTGATTCTTGGTCCAGCTAGGCCCTTGAGGGGACAGGTACCCTTGCCCCCCAAGAATGGGATGACACATTCTTGCTCCCTGACACTTGGTGTAGTCAGCAGAATATGTTAACTAGCTGGACACCGCTCACCCCCGACACTGCTGCAGCTGAGACATCCTTGGGACATCTGACAGAGAGCCAGTAGAAGGTAAGATTTCTCACCGTGTCAACCTCCCAGAATGGCTATCTGCACAGGCCGATGGAACGAGAGTGATCACAGTCTATTTTCTCTCTTTTTTAATTTAGATGAGCAGGAGAAAATAGTGTGGAACTATTCCCTTGGGCTTAGCGACTCTTTGGTTCAATTTGGTTGAGTGGTCTTCGGGTACTGAACCATTTCTTCCCAGAGATGGTCCCTGTTTTCCTTGGTCTATGTCATGTATGTTGTGTGTCATGTGTTGCTAAGAGACATCTTGGAAGCAAAGTTGCAAATTTAGGGGACACAAGTGGATCCCTTAAAACCTTTTAGATTGCGCATCACCTCAAGTGGATTCCCGTGATAGGATGAGCTGGTCATGGAATGGGGTAGGCGGACACTAGTCACCCACCAACCTCAAAGATACCTCCATGCAACAAGGTACACTTTGTACAATTCACAGTCCCCAACCCCGTGGCACGTTCCTCCATGGTGTTATTTCGGCTCCAAGAGACCCAAGGTTTAGATAAACGTGGTAGATTTTTCTTTTTGTTTTCTTCTATGTCCTAAGAATTTGCCTTTTGATCAGTAAGAATATTCTCTTTGGTCTCCACCATCCAGACGGTGCACTTCCTGGGGTACACCTTGGAGCCCAGCCAAACAGACTGGGGATCCAAGTCTCTTTCTCTCTGTCAGGTTGTGCCAGTTCTCAAGGGTGTTTGTCATGAGAGGTTCCAGCCCATGAGAACCTTTGTGGTCTCAACACTCGTTGCTTGTTAGTGCTGGAAAGTCCCACTCCAGAAGCACCTATGTGATGTCACAGGTGAGAGGTCTGTGAGTGAAGGCATCTCACATTTTCGTGGGAGACTGGAGAGAGTGTTTCCACTACGCCACCATTACTAACTGTGCGTTCAAGCCTTTGCTTTCTTAGGGTATCGTGGAGGCTGCATCCTCTGTGCCCTCTCTGGACACCTCTTGTGTCCTGGGCTAAGTCCTAAAAAGGCTTATCGGTTTGAGTTGCTAATAATAGATCCTACCCATCAACGGCCACATGATGGATCCTTAAATTGGCTACATTTTGAACAAATACATCTTATAAAGGGCTTTCACTGTCCTATTAGTATCATGACTAGCCTTAAGGTCTCCCTTGACAAGATAGAAGAAGTTCGACTTTAACACAAAAATAAATGTCCCCATGGAGTGTAAATCACCTTTGTCTCTTCCTTATTGGTTTAGTTTCATTGAGTTTTTCACTGGCGTTATAGTTGGTTTCTTTTACTTCTGTACGTTACTCAGTACTCATCACAGNTTACTCAGTACTCATCACAGTAAGTGGACTCTTCATGCCCTCCCCCTATTCCACACAGTCCCCACCACCTCCCCCCGGGAAGCAACCACTTCTTCTCTGGAGGTGAGAGCTGGTTTCTGGTTTGTCTCTCTCTTTTTTTTTTTCTTTGTTTGTTGTGTTTCCCCTTCTTAAAGTCTGGCTGCACGTGCCTGTCTTAACTTCCCT
>NW_023196560.1:0-549 GCF_002007445.2 Ailuropoda melanoleuca
ATGGATCTGGGCAGAGCTAATTGAAGACCTTCTGGAAAGCATTCACCATTCTAGATCCCATTAAAAACATATGTGATTCATAGAAAGAGATCAAAATATTAACATGAACAAAAGTGTGGACAAAATTGATTCCAACCCTCATGGATGACTTTGAGGGGTTCAAGATTTCAGTGGAGGAAGTAACTGTAGGTCTGGTGGGAATAGCCAGAGAACTAGAATTAGAAGTGGAGCCTGAAGTTGTGACTGAATTGCTCCAATCTCACGATAAAACTTGAATGGCTGAGGAGTTGCTTCTTATTGATGAGCAGAGAAAGTGGTTTTTTTGAGATGGAGTCTACTCCTGGTGAAATGCTGTGAAGAGTTTTGAAATGATAAGAAAGGATTATTATATCAATGTTAGCTAATAGAGNAATGTTAGCTAATAGAGCAGTGGCAGGGTTTGAGAGGATTGCCTCCAATTCTGAAAGTTCTGCTGTGGGCGAAAAGCTATCAAAGAACATCACAAGCTACAGAGAAGTCACTCATGAAGGGAAGACTCAATCAGTGTGG
>NW_023196561.1:0-1222 GCF_002007445.2 Ailuropoda melanoleuca
TAGTTTTGTGTCCTTTGGGTAAATACCTAGTAGGGCAATTACTGGATTGTAGAGTAGTTCTAGTTTTAACTTCTTTGAAAATTAAAAAGAGAGAGAGAGAGCACACACGTGCATGTGAATGGGGGAGGAGGACAGGAGGAGAGGGAGAGAGCATCAGGCTTCATGCCCAGTGAGGAGCCATGTGGGGATCACAACCTGAGCTGAATCAAGAGATGGATGTTCAACCACCTGAGCCACTCAGGTGCCTTCTGTTTTTAACTTTTTGAGGAACCTACATACTGTTTTCCAGAGTGGCTGCACTAGTTTGCATTCCCACCAGCGGTGTAAGAGGTTCCTCTTTCTTTGCATCCTTGCCAATATCAGCAACACACAAAAGAATGAAATTGGATGGATGAAAGATCTAAATACAAGACAGGAAAACATCAAATTCCTAGAGGAGAACACAGGTAGCAACCTCTGACATCAGCTATNACAGCTATAGCAACTTCTTGCTAGATACATTTCTGGAGGCAAGGGAAAAAAAAGCAAAAATGAACTATTGGGACTTCAAGATAAAAGGTTTCTGCACAGCGAAGGAAACAATCAACAAAACTAAAAGGCAACCTTCAGAATGGGAGAAGATATTTGCAAATGACGTATCTGATAAAAGGTTAGTATCCACTTAGCATAATCTCCTCCAGTGAATAAGTCAAGCAGAGAAAGACAATTATCATATGGTTTCACTCATTTATGGAACATAAGAAATAGCAGGGAGATCGGTAGGAGAGAAAGGGAAGAATGAAGGGGGAATGAACCACGAGATACTATGGACTCTGGGAAACAAACTGAGGGCTTCAGAGGGGAGGGGGGTGGGGGATTGGGAAAGGCCGGTGATGGGTATTAAGGAGGGCACATATTGCATGGAGCCCTGGGTGTTATNCCTGGGTGTTATACGCAAATAATGAATCATGGAACTCTACATCAAAAACTAAGGATGTACTCTATGGTGAATAACATAACATAATAAAAAATTATTATTAAAAAAAAGTTAGTAACCAAAAATCTATAAAGAAATTATTAAACTCAACACCCCCAAAACAAATAATCTAATAAAAAAAATGGGCAGAAGGCACGAGTAGACATTTTTCCAAAGAAGATATCCAGATGGCCAACAGACACAGGAAAAGATGCCCAACATCACTTAACATCAGGGAAATACAAATCAAAACTACAGTGAGATATC
>NW_023196562.1:0-553 GCF_002007445.2 Ailuropoda melanoleuca
ATGGATCTGGGCAGAGCTAATTGAAGACCTTCTGGAAAGCATTCACCATTCTAGATCCCATTAAAAACATACGTGATTCATAGAAAGAGATCAAAATATTAACATGAACAAAAGTGTGGACAAAATTGATTCTAACCCTCATGGATGACTTTGAGGGGTTCAAGATTTCAGTGGAGGAAGTAACTGTAGGTCTGGTGGGAATAGCCAGAGAACTAGAATTAGAAGTGGAGCCTGAAGTTGTGACTGAATTGCTCCAATCTCACGATAAAACTTGAATGGCTGAGGAGTTGCTTCTTATTGATGAGCAGAGAAAGTGGTTTTTTTGAGATGGAGTCTACTCCTGGTGAAATGCTGTGAAGAGTTTTGAAATGATAAGAAAGGATTATTATATCAATGTTAGCTAATAGAGCAGTNCACGTTAGCTGATAGAGCAGTGGCAGGGTTTGAAAGGATTGCCTCCAATTCTGAAAGTTCTGCTGTGAGCGAAAAGCTATCAAAGAACATCACAAGCTACAGAGAAGTCACTCATGAAGGGAAGACTCAATCAGTGTGG
>NW_023196563.1:0-606 GCF_002007445.2 Ailuropoda melanoleuca
TGGAGAGGATTTGTTAACTGCTGTTTGCTTGATTAATGGGAGTTTGTGTGTAGAAAGAATGATTAGAAAAGGCAGAAAGAAAATGTAGAAAAAAGGCTAATAATAGGAAAAAGTAACGGAAAAAATCTTGAACATGTGAATAATATGTTCTCCCCTACATCCTATAAACAAATTAAAATATCACACCTTTGCAATTTATGTTCTTCCCCTGTTGCTTATATTCCCTCCCAGACTATTCCTATTTTAGATAATATCATCTCCATTTTCCCAGGAACCAGAATGCCTTTCCATTGCTTATTTAGTACCACCAAATCCTTTTTTCTTTCTTAAATATTTCTAATTGTCCTTTCTTTTTCAGTTCCAACACTACACCTTGGTACATATTTTCTGTTCAATTCAAATAAACATTCACTTTTTACTTNTTCAATTCAAATAAACATTCACTTTTTACTTACAATCTCTACTAAGCACTGAATACCTTCTCAATCCTTTTGTCAAGAGAAAAATCAGAACTTTCTAAACTACCGCTGTCAGGCCATTCAGGCTGTTACAACAAAATACCACAGACTGGGTAGCTTATAAACAACAGAAATTTGTTTCTCACAG
>NW_023196564.1:0-1808 GCF_002007445.2 Ailuropoda melanoleuca
ATAAATGTCAAGCTATTTATCATATATGTACCTTTAAAAAAGGCTATAATTTATAATGTAGTTGAACTTTTAATTTTTGCAAAGGGAATGAAACATTGCAAGGAATCTAGGTGTTGTCCTATAGAGCTTTTTTTAAAAAAATAATTTTTTATTATGTTATGTTAGTCACCATACAGTATATCCTTAGTTTTTGATGTAATGTTCCATGATTCATTATTTGTGTATAACACCCAGTGCACCNTGCCCTCCTTAATACCCATCACAAGCCTATCCCAATCTCCCACCCCTCTCCCCTCTGAAGCCCTAAATTTGTTTCCCAGAGTCCACAGTCTCTCATGGTTCATTCCCCCTTCTGTTTACCCCCCCTTCATTCATCCCTTCCTTCTTCCACCAATTTTCCTATTTCTTATGTTCCATAAATGAGTGAAACCATATGATAATTGTCTTTCTCTGCTTGGCTTATTTCACTTAGCATAATCTCCTCCAGTCCTGTCCATGTTGCTGCAAATGTGTAATCGTTCTGTTCTATGGATCTTTATTGTCACACACGGTGAAAATGTGCAAGCACTTATTACCGGGCGCACAGTTTTTAAATGATCCCATGCAGACAGAACTTGAACCACATGCTTATTCAGCTCATGCACTCCACCAGAATCCATACAAGAATCAAGTGTGGTGTTGACTATGAAGCCGGTTTTGATAACCTTGNCCTTTTGGTAACCTTGACCTTCTGCAAATCAATTAGGAAGTGTCACCTGAAGACTGTGTACTTGTTAACTAGCAAAAATATATCCCATGCTAGAGAATGTTTATATCTCACACTTTCTGTTTTCATTGACATGAAATTTGCATGGTGCAATCCATTTATAAATAAATGATTTCCACAGAATGTACTTGATTATTCCTGTCCCTCCTCCTTTAGATTGGGTGAACTACACCTAAGTTAGAAATCTCTTCCTTTAGAAAAACTTCTTGTGAAGAAAAAACCCGCAGGCTTCTTTCTTGCTAACTTGAATGTGAAATTAGCATTTTTCATAAGCTCCTCCAACATTTGAACTATATGTTTGAAATGAATAGCCAACGAGCACCAACTTTCTTCCGTTGTTTTGCTGGTGTAATTGCCGAAGGTCAGGAGCTGCACCCTGCACAACCCCAACAGCACAGCAGGTGTTCTCGAACGACTGAAGGTTTGGAAAGAGTCTAGGAAGCCCCTCCATCATTTTGTGATCTTCAGCAGAATGAGATGCTGGGCTGGAGTTTCACTTACCTTAAATCAGTGACTGCAGAAGTATCTGAGATAAACATGGCTCACAATGGCATTCAGCTGTTTGACATTTACTGCCACCTATCCAAATGAGCAGAGACGCCTTTGTTTTCCCCCCAGGAGAGGCCAAATCATATGACCCTGCTGGGGAGGGGGGAGGGTATCAGTTTGGTACCAACTATTTAAAAGTACAAATTTGATGAACAGGAAGGGTGGCAACCCTGATCGCCTGGATATACTGGGATCCGTCCTCTTCCATGAGCTCAAGGTGCAGCTGTTGTGGGGTTTCTCTTAACCACCATCCCCCAGAATCTCTGCCTGCCACGTAGCTGCNTGTAGCTGCTGCTCCTTCTCGAAGTCAGCTGGAATAGGACTCCTGGGCAGCTGAAACCTAAGCCCCAGTGTAGGTTCCAGATAAAGGAGAAGTTAGGACTCCAGGTAAGTGGTAATTAGATGTCTTGAATCTTTTCTCCGTTCATAGTGTCTCCTCCTTAGAACTTATCTGTGGTTTAGCCTGACAGCCACTGCCAGTGCTCACCAGGAT
>NW_023196565.1:0-226 GCF_002007445.2 Ailuropoda melanoleuca
AGAAATCAGTTGCATTTCTATACACGAATAATGAGACTGAAGAAAGAGAAATAGGGAATCCATCCCATTTATAATAGCACCAAAGACCATACGTTACCTTGGAATTAACTTAACCAGAGATGTAAAGGATCGGTATTCTAGAAACTATAAATCACTCTTGAAAGACATTGAGGAAGAAACAAAAAGATGGAAAAATATTCCATGCTCATGGATCGGAAGAATTAAC
>NW_023196565.1:485-587 GCF_002007445.2 Ailuropoda melanoleuca
GCTGGCACAAAAACAGACACATAGACCAATGGAACAGAATAGAGAATCCAGAAATGGACCCTCGGCTCTTTGGGCAACTAATCTTTGATAAAGCAGGAAAAA
>NW_023196565.1:682-950 GCF_002007445.2 Ailuropoda melanoleuca
TGGGAAAATTGGACAGCTACATGCAAAAGAATGAAACTTGACCACTCTCTCACACCATACACAAAGATAAACTCCAAATGGATGAAAGACTTCGATGTAAGACAGGAATCCATCAAAATCCTAGAGGAGAACATAGGCAGCAACCTCTACAGCATCGGCCAAAGCAACCTTTTTCATGACACATCTCCAAAAGCAATAGAAACAAAAAATAAAATGAACTTGTGGGACTTCATCAAGATAAAAAGCTTCTGCACAGCCAAGGAAACAG
>NW_023196566.1:0-272 GCF_002007445.2 Ailuropoda melanoleuca
ATTAGAGCAGAAATCAATGAATTAGAAACCAGAAGTACAGTAGAGCAGATCAGCAGGACTAGAAGCTGGTTTTTTGAAAGAATCAATAAAATTGACAGACCACTGGCAAGACTTATCCAAAAGAAGAGAAAGGACCAAAATTAATAAAATTATGAATGAAAAAGGAGAGGTCACGACCAACACCAATGAAATTGGAAGGATTATTAGAAACTTTTATCAACAGCTATATGCCAATAAATTAAGCAATCTGGAAGAGATGGAGGCCTTCCTGG
>NW_023196566.1:532-689 GCF_002007445.2 Ailuropoda melanoleuca
CCAGGCAAAGACCCCATAAAAAAGGAGAACTACAGACCGATTTCCCTAATGAATATGGACGCCAAAATCCTCAAAAAGATCCTGGTTAATAGAATCCAACAGTACATTAGAAGGATTATCCATCATGACCAAGTGGGATTCATACCTGGGATGCAAG
>NW_023196567.1:0-684 GCF_002007445.2 Ailuropoda melanoleuca
CTCTGCTCGAATGTCTGCTCTCAACTTCCCTTTATCCTTTCAATCGTGTCTCAGAAGTCATCTCTCCTGTGTGCCTTCTCTGGGCCTCTCATCGTCCATTACTTCATCCCTTCTATTCATCACCTACAGAGTTGTTTTTAAAATCCTAACTTTATATTCTAACTCCTTATATATAAGATTGCCCCTCCAACTGGGTATTATACTTCCTAGTGTAGGAATTTGGGGTCTTGTTCTATATTTTGATCACTTAACATAGTGTCTGGCACAGAATGGGTGATCAGCAAATATTAGCTACTCGGGGAATTAATGCTCTCTGTGGGACGAACAACAGTCTTAAAGGATGGCACGCAGCTCAAAATAAGCTTTGCAAAAGGCAAACATCCCAATACTTGAAACAGAAAAATAGTAAGCTCTTCATTATTCATGCTCATGGAGGAAGGCAGTAAGAGATTTTAAAAATAGTGGACAATCTAGAAATCCTTGTTTTTGGCATTTTGTGTGTACTTATATAAACATCTGGCAGATTTATTTTCCNTTTATATAAACATCTGGCAGATTTATTTTCCTAATTTTTGTTTTGGATAACATTAAAATCAAACTGTGTGCCAACACTCCAGCTGTAGAGTAAATGTTTTAAGGATCCTGGGCAGTAAGTCAGCTGAGGTAGAATTAAGAATTCATCAG
>NW_023196568.1:0-668 GCF_002007445.2 Ailuropoda melanoleuca
AGTCATAAGGATTTCTTGTCACAGGTAATTTCTTGTAATAACTGGGCTGTTTCACAGAGCAGAAAAACCTGAACGGCAGGGGTAGACTCAGCCGGCCCGGGGAAACATACCCTCGTTATAAGGTTACTCATGGGCCTGAAACACAAAGGACTCTGACCCCCAGCAGTGACTTCGGAGTCTGTCCTTTGTTCTTTGGTCTCCAGGGGGAAGCTGAGGCTCAAGAGAGCCACACACAGCGAGGGGAGCCCCGGTGCCTCCAACTGCATTTGGGCAACTCACCAAAAAATACTATCCACTCTCAGAGATCATTTAATGGTTTCATAGAAGTATGGATTAAAAGCTAAGTCACAGGACTTGATTATTTATATGCCAGAAAGATGCTTCCTTTATGAAAGGAAGCTTTCTTGTACTCAATTCTCATATAACGCATGCATCACACAATTCTATTTTGTGAAAAATCAATATCCGAAACAATGAGAATGACACCTTTTTAGGAATGAACACATTGTATAAAACGATACATTATTGTATAATNTGATACATTATTGTATAATCAAAGTACAGCTTCAACAATATGAGAGACTGTCTAAGGCATACATGGTGTCTGATTCAGGGATTCCTATTTATTACTTAAAAGCCACTACAGACAGTCCCTGACTTAAGACAGC
>NW_023196569.1:0-228 GCF_002007445.2 Ailuropoda melanoleuca
TGAACCAAGAAATGGAAGGAATATCTCTGCTTAAGTGTACCTGTCCACCATCCACTTGGAGAATGTGTGCTTTCTGTCCCACAATTCTGTCCTCTATATGTGTAGAGGTTGTGGGTCACAAAAGGGAAAACACTTCTACCAGAAGATGCAAAAGACCCATTTAACCTTACAACTGGTTCAACGGTCCTTTGGGCACCTTATGTTTAAGGATAAGTAGAAAATAAGAAA
>NW_023196569.1:1218-2633 GCF_002007445.2 Ailuropoda melanoleuca
GAAGGAGATGGTGAGCAACTCTCGCGGTGCCAAGATCAGCTGTAGCAGTGGGAATGTCTTCCAGCTACTGCCTTTACCCTGGAAAGGGAGGCCCACTTGAAACTTGTAGGAGCTACACCTCAAAAGTATGTAGATAAGTGGATTCAAGAATCATGGGAGGACCGTGATTGGAATGAAGTTGTGCCATCCAATCCTCCTTCAAGGAAAATCTTGTTGCCCAGATGCTGGGAGCGATAACAACACAAAGCCTTTGGCTGTCAAACCTTCAGGGACTTCCTCAACTGCAAATCCCCCTCACCCAAGGTCATGCCCTTCCTGGAGGGCTCGAATGCAATGACTATTAGAGGCAGGCATCTCAATACCAGGGCATTTCAGTCCAATACAAGATAGCTGAGGTAGAATATTTAGCTCCAGAGTTCCCCATCAATTCACCCGAGTTTGTAGTTCACATGTACATCATAGCGCATCCTCTCTCTGTAAAATTGTCCCCTCCCAGAGATATTGATCCCAAGATCATTCACTAATAAACCTCCTCCTTACCAAACACCATTTCAGAGTCGTTTCTGGGGAATCTAATGAACACCAAGATAATGATCGATATTTATTTCTTTGTTGTTCAACTCCAATCTTCTTTTCTGCATATTTAATATTTTTATTGCAGAAAATATGAAACATATACAAAATAAACTAGAGTAAAGAACTCTATGCCCATTATCTAATATCAAATTATCAACAATCTGCCATCCTTTAAAAACATATATACCTTTTAAAAAGATTTGAAGGAGCAACCCAGAGCCACCATATTGGACCTAGAAGGCAGAACACTGAAACAAACAGGATTATTCTCCAGCCCTAAGATGTAATGGAATTCACCTTGTTGGGTTTTGGACTTGTTTAGGATCTGTTAACTATTTCTTCCTTCTAGTTTCTCCCTTTTGGAAGGGGAATATCTATCCTATGCCTGTTCATCATTGTATTTTGTAAATACATAACTTGACTGGTTTCAGGGGTTCACAGATGGAGAGGAATTTTGCCTCAGAAGGTATCAAACCTCAACTGTTACCCATGTCTGATTGAGAAGGTATTTAGATGGATGTTGACTCCAGACTGTAGAGTTGATGCTGGAATGAGTTTAGACATTTGGGGCTCTTGGGAGGAATGAGTGAATTTTTGCACTTGAGGATATGAATTTAGGGGGCAGGAATGAATGCCAGGGACTGGATTGTGTCCCCCCAAGTTCACGTGTTGAAGCCTTAACACCCAGTGTGACTGTATTTGGAGACAGGACCTTTAAGGAAGTAATAAAAGTTACCTGAGGTCATAAGCATGGCTTCATAAGAAGAGACACCAGAGAACTGTCTTGCTTTCTCTCCATCCGCTCGTACTTATGAAATGCCATGTGAAGATAAAGTAAG
>NW_023196570.1:0-1999 GCF_002007445.2 Ailuropoda melanoleuca
AGGGGAGGAGCCTGATGTGGGGCTCGATCCCACAACGCCGGGATCACGCCCTGAGCCAAAGGCAGACGCTTCGCTGGTGCTACCCAGGTGCTCCAAAATTTGCAATTTTTAGTTTGGTTGGTAGGTAGGGAATTTGAGGGAACATCTGCCCTTGGGATCTGTATTCAGAAGTAAACTCTTTCCTTTTTCCTACTGACACTGCCCAGAGGCATGTAAACATTGGATCATACATTTGTGAAGAGACTTGGGTTGAAAACCCAGCTCAGCCATTAACTTGCTCTGTGACCTTGGGCAAGTCACTTCCCCTCTCTGAGCTTCAGTTTTCCCATCAATGTATCTCAAAGGATTAAATGAGGTAATGCATGAACTCCCCCATCCCAGAATGTAGTTTAAAATAAGTACCTGGTGAGTGTTCATTCCCTCCTGTTAGCAATCTTGAGTCTATACAGAGGTCACTTGGTCATTAGGAAAAAGGTAAGAGACCAAACCAGGCTCAAGGATGAGAGCAGAACCAGCAACCAGCAAGGTTGCCTTGGTGCCTAATAATAGCACTAGTACTACTATTAGGACAGGTGATGGTAGATGCGTATTGAAAATCCACTCTTATACACATTTTAGTTCCTTCAATCCTTGACAACTCACAAATGTATGACTGAGTCTCATAGAGTTTCAACAACTTTCCCAGTCACACAGGTGGGGATTTTAACATGTGTGTGTTTGAAAATCCCGCAGATCTGTTTAAAATGACAAGTGACTACTGCTCTGTGCTGTGCTGAAACATATTGGAGCCTGAGGTAAATGGAAATATCAGGAATACTGATCTTATCTTTATCTGAAATTTTAATATTCTGCTCCTCATACATTTTTAAAAAAGATTTATTTATTTATTTGAGAAAGAGAGAGAGAGCGTGCACGTAGCATAAGGAGGAGCAGAGGGAGAGGGAGAGAAAGAATCTCAAGTTGAGTATGGAGCCCAATGCAGGGCTTGATCCCACGACCCCGAGATCATGACCTGAGCCAAAATCAAGAGACGGACACTTAACCAACTGAACTACCCAGGTGTCCCCGCTCCTCATGAATATTTTGCATTGATCTTGATTTTTGAAAATATTGCATTTGGTCTATTTATCTTGATTTCAGAGTGTTTTGTTGCCCTGAGGTGAGAACTCAGTCTCCCCCCCTGGCCCCGTACCATTGCTGTTTCACTTCAGCACCTTCTGGGTGATGTGACCAGGGTGGCATGTCTCTCATGGGGGCAGTGCAGAGCTAGTGGTCACGGCTCACTAAAAGAAATAAAAAGCCCCTGGAAAACAAGGTGAAAAAGGCCCCTGGAAAAAAAGTTGAAAATAGAGCTACCTTACGACCCAGCAATTGCACTACTGGGTATTTACCCCAAATGTAGTAATCTGAAGGGACACCTGCACCCCAATGTTTATAGCAGCAATGTCCACAGTAGCCAAACTGTAAGAGCCCGGATGTCCATTGACAGACGAATGCATAAAGAAGATGCGGGGTGTGTGTGTGTGTGTGTGTGTGTGTATGTGTGTGTATTTATATGTGTATATATATGGAATATTACGCAGCTATCCGAAAATGAAATCTTGCCATTTGCAACGACGTGGATAGAACTAGAGGGTATTATGCTAAGCTAAATAAGTCAATCAGAAAAAGACAATTATCATATGATCTCACTGATGTGTGGAATTTTAAGAAATAAGGCAGAGGTTCATAGGGGAAGAGAGGAAAAAATGAAACAAGATGAAACTAGGAAAAGAGACAAACCACAGGAGACTCCTAATTTTAGGAAATAAACGGAGGGTTGCTGGGGGGTGGGGGATGGGGTAACTGGACGATGGACATGGGGGAGGGTATGTGTTGTTGCAATGAGTACTGGGTGTTATACAGACCGATGAATCACAGACCTGTACCCCTGAAACAAATCATACCTTATATGTTCATTAATTGAATTTAAATAAAAAATAATAATAATTAAAAAAAC
>NW_023196571.1:0-370 GCF_002007445.2 Ailuropoda melanoleuca
TAGTGTGAATGCTTATATATTTCCCCATATTGGTAAGATTTTAGAGAGATGCTTAAAATGAGAATGTGATATGATTATAGAATGTAAGTTGACTTGCTCTTAGAATTAGACAAGTAGGTAAAAACTGTGTAGACACCAGTATAAGCCAATATAGTATTCTGGGGGGGGATACACCTAAATATGAAATAGTAGTTAAAAGATTGAGTTATTTCTTAAAGCTTTGATAATTAAGAAAGAACTGCTGGCTCGCATGAAGAATTTATGATATTACTCCAATGCATGATTATGATGAATTTAATCAGTACCCTAAAACATGACTAAATTTGTTTATAACGTACTGCGTCAGAACACATAAACAAAATTGTATTTG
>NW_023196571.1:432-1907 GCF_002007445.2 Ailuropoda melanoleuca
TTATCATGGTGAACTCACTAGAGCCTATATGCTAAATTTAGTTCCAGTTGACTATCACACATTCCGAACCTAACACATTCTGAATTTATAAACTTTGACATTACAGGTGATTCTTTAATATCATTACTGTCTCTTTAAAGTCCATATAAGCTCACTGTTTTTAAGTGCTTCTTATAAGGTAAAACCAAAAAGAAATAAAGGTATTTGAGGGGAAAAAATCTTCCTTCTCTCTTAACCTATCAAAATTACAGTAAGTATCCACTATTTCCCTAGGAGGAGTTGAAAAAGTTCTATTGATGAAGAAAAATCTAAGTATACCAGATTATCTTTAGAGAGAAAGCATTTGGATGATTATAAAAGTAATTAAGATTCTTAGATATTATCCGAGATGCAGCATTTTCCTGGGATTGACCTTTCAAGAAACCCAGTAAGTGTGCTGCTCCAAAGAATCAGAATTTTTATTCTGATTGCTAGCCAAGATTCAGCTTTCTTCTCCAATTCCTCTCCCCCAAATTTCCTAAGCTTTGTATTACACACACACACACACACACACACACACACACACACACACAAAGAGATATGATATGATGACGATATGAGAAGTGTGTCTCAATATACAAAGGTTATATGTTCCAGGAAACCAGAATGAAGATTGAGAGGAGATTTAAATGTGGGGAATTTGTTTGGAGCCCTCAACTGTCAGTTGAAAACACTCTACTGTACCTCCAGGCAGGCCTAGAAAGTTGGGGCTTGGCAAACTTGCCTTGTCAACCCCATCTTACTTAGTTCTCTACTCAGAATAGAGCGTTATCAGCGTTATCAGGAATTAAACTATTTGGAAAGATTGATTATAAGGCATTAATGACTTGGAATTTAATAGAATAGGGGCTATGGTAGGCAGAAATAATGACCCCCAAAAGACATTCATATCTTAATCCCTGGAACCTGTGAATATGTTAGGTTATACAGCAAAGGGAAAATAAGGTTGCAGATGAAATTATGATTGATACTCAGCTGACCTGAAATAGTGAGATTATCTTGGACGGTCCAGGTGGGCCCAAAGGAATCACAAAGGTACTTGAATGCAAGAGAGGGATGTAAAAGAGTCAGAGTCAGAGAAGGATGACAAAAGCAAGGTCAGAGTGATGCAATGTGAGAATATTCAACTCCCATTGCTGGAGGTGAAGATGGAAGAAAGGGACCATGAGCCAAGGAATGAAAGCAGCCTTGAGAAGCTGGAATAAGTAAGAAACAGATTCTCCACTAGAGTCTCTACAAAGGAATACATTCTTGCCAATGCATTCATTTTACACCAGTGAGACAGTCAGTCTTCTGACAAATAGAACTGTGAGACGTTAAATTCGTATCGTGAAGTCACAAAGTTTGTGGTACTTTGTTATAACACAATAGGAATTGAAAATGAATAGTTTTTGGTATTGAGTGTGGGGTGCTGTTCTAACAAATCCCTAAAAATG
>NW_023196572.1:0-254 GCF_002007445.2 Ailuropoda melanoleuca
ATGTGGAGTTCACAGGACAGCATTTGATGCAATAATATGTGCTCAATAAACAGACACATAGACCAATGGAACAGAATAGAGATCCCAGAAATGGACCCTCGGATCTATGGGCAACTAATCTTTGACAAAACAGAAAAAAACATCTAATGGAAAAAAGATGGTCTCTTCAATAATTGTGCTGGGAAAATTTGACAGCTATATGCAAAGGAATGAAACGACCACTCTCTCACACCATACACAAAGTTAAACTTCAA
>NW_023196572.1:355-663 GCF_002007445.2 Ailuropoda melanoleuca
TTTTTCATGACACATTTCCAAAGGCAAGAGAAACAAAAGAAAAAATGAACTTGTGGGACTTCATCAAGATAAAAACTTCTGCACAGCCAAGGAAACAGTCAAAAAACACTAAGAGGCAGCCGCCGGAATGGGAAAAGGTATTTGCAAATGACACTACAGATAAAAGACTGGTATACAAGATCTACAAAGAACTTCTCAAACTCAATATACAAGAAACAAATAATCAAATCAAAAAACGGGCAGAAGTTATGAACAGACACTTTTCCAATGAAGACATACAAATGGCTAACAGACACATGAAAAAATGT
>NW_023196573.1:0-640 GCF_002007445.2 Ailuropoda melanoleuca
TCCTGACGTTATGGATTCAAGCCCCACATCAGGTTCCTCCGCTATGAGCCTGCTTCTTCCTCTCCCATTTCCCCTGCTTCTATTCCCTCTCTCGCTGTCTCTATCTCCGTCAAATAAATAAATAAAAAATCTTAAAAAAAAAGAATTATACATCATGAGTTAACAGAATATATTCTAAAAATGAATTACCAACAACATAAAACTTGTTAATGTAACTGGTTGTATTAACAGATCAAAAAAGGTAAACATTATCATCATTTAAATTAATATAAAAAGGTGTCTGATAATATAGTATACATTATGATAAGATTCCTATTAAAGCCAGGGATAGAAAGAAACAGCCTCAATTTGATAAAGAATCAGAAGCCATGAGCAGATTTCATGGTGAAACATTAGAATTACTTCTATCATAGTAACAAAGCAAGGATTATCATNCTAACAAAGCAAGGATTATCATCACCATCTTTTCCATACTCTTCTGGAGATCCTTATCCTATTCAATGTAATTAGAAGATAAATAACTTATAGGAATATATGTTAGAAAAATTTTTAAATACCATTATTTGTAAATTGTCAAGTAAAACTTCAAGAAGAAAAAATCTATTACAGGCCAATATCCCTGGTGAATATAGATGCAAAA
>NW_023196574.1:0-5704 GCF_002007445.2 Ailuropoda melanoleuca
TCCTTGTCACTGAAAACAACTATGGCCAATCTCTGAATACCTAAAAAATAAATAAATAAGCTACAGAATTATGACCGAGAACTCGTCTATCGCACAGTAAACTTTTTCCGAGTTCTATAACGTCTTATTTTTTAAAAATATTTATACTTTGTTTCTATTGCAAAGACTTCCATCTGTGTTCTTTTCAATTCATGAATTTTTATTACATATTAATGCCATCAATTATTTACTCCGCTCTTCCCTATGATTATATATCTGATGAACCACTCCTTGGGGAAGGACTTTCTTCTCCATTTCATCCTTATCAAGGTTCATCACGTGATATGTTTTAAGCAATGAGTTGTGAACAGATAGGATGCATCTGTATGTATACGCCTGAGCAGAAGAAGCTTTAAGCCTCATCAAGTGGTTGGTTCTCGCTCTTCTCTCTGCCAACAGAATGGTATATTCCAGAGAGAGGCCGTCCTACAGCGTGCAACTATAAATCCCTGACAAGCAACGCAGATGAGAAATAAGCCCCTGTTGTTTTTTGCAAGCCACTGATTTTCAAGTTGTTTGTTATAACGGCACCCACTAGCAACGCTTAACTAATATATCCTGGAGACTCAGTTTGGGGCAATTGAAAGGCCATTCTATTGAGAGTCAGAAAACCAAAGTTAAATGCTTGACTTTGCCACCCCTGGATGTGGTAACTCCATGCCAACAAATTAACTTCTGAATCTCTTTTTCTTGTATGGAAAACAAGAAAAATTACTCCTGACCTGATAAGCTAACAGGGTTGATGATGAATATTGCATAAAAAAGTGTTCTGTAAGTACTGATATAACGTACAGTGGTTGGGTGTTAATATTATTCAGTACTGATATATTCCCTCAAGTATTTCTGCCTTCAGCTCTTCTGTCAAATATAAGGGATTTAGGAACATCTGGCTTTCGCAAAGGATTGATCAGGGGCAGTAAGACTGAAACAATACAACCACGCCAAAGAGGTAATTAGAGGAAAAGATCAGGTCACCCGGCCAAAACCATGATCCAGTTGGGCACTCGGCAAACCCTACACAGGGTGGGGAAAGCAAGCCTTACAAACTGGAGCAAAACCAAAGAGAATACGAGAAGGGAGAGTCCCCCCAAACCTAGGATAATAAGTATATTTACAATAGTGTTTATTATGGGCCAAGCTCTTTATAAGCACTTCTCAAGCACTCTCGCTTTATATGAATTCACACAGCTCTCTGAAGAAGGCACCACGTTTATCTGCACTTTGCAGATGAAGAAGTGAAGTGTAGAAGTTTCGGGCCCTGGCCCAAGGTCACAGGGCTATTGAGTGCCACAGCTGGGACCCTCTGACCAGGTCAGTGACTGTATGGCTCTACAAAGGGAAGGAAGGTAAACCTATCCATCCCTTGCTAAGAAACCTTACTACCATCAATACTAAAAATATCAGGAAAATGAAAATGGTAACCTGATTATGTATTTTCAACCCAGTAACTTCACATCAGGAATATATTACATTTTAAACAAAATCACCTCTGCTCTTCCTGCCCCCTTCCACCCTCCACCTCTCTCTGTCTTCTCCGCACTGGGAGCAGCTCTCCTGCCCCAGACCCTCATCTCCTGAAAATGTCTGCCTGTGCCAAGTTCGTCTTCACCCCCTTCTTGGTGAGGCGCAGCTCCCAGCTGCTGAACCCATCACTGTCGGCAGTGGTGCTAAAACCACCAGAGACACTGACAGATCAGAGCCTCAGCAGCTGGCCAGCCCCACCCCCTGACCTCTCTTATTCCTAACCACAGCTTCCAACCCAGCACCACTTCAAGAGACACTGACACAGCGGCAAGTGCATTGGGGCTGGGGCTGTCACAGTAGGGGCGGGTGGCTCTGCGGCTGGAATTGGGACTGTGTCTGGGAGCCTCATCATTGGTGATTCCAGAAACCCCTCTCTGAAGCAACAGCTCTTCTCCTACGCCATTCTGGGCTTTGCCTTCCCGAAGGCCGTGGGGCTTTTTTGCCTGATGGTGGCCTTTCTCATCCTCTTCACCATGTAACGGAGCCTCTCCACTTCCCACAGGTCCTTCTTCCCTTCTCATCTGCCCTGTATGTTCCTTTTCCTATACCTCCCCAGGCAGCCTGGGGGAAGCGGTTTAACAGAGGGAAAACAAATAAATACTGTATTAGTAAGAAAAAAATAAACAAAATTAGATATGTGAACAAAGATTTATTTACAAAGATGTTTATTAGTAATTGTTACTAAAAAAATTAAAATAGTGTAACCTAATGACCAAAAATAGAATGAATACATAAATAAATAATGGCACAGCCATGGGAAACTGTAAAGAATAATATATGTCGAGACAGAACTGCATCTATGCCACCATCCCAAGCTCTAAGACCAAAGTTAGAAAGAAATAAACCAAAACATTACCCCGACTATTTACGAGAGGTAGAATCATGGGTAATGTTTATTTCTTTTTTTTTTTTTTTGGTCTAAATTCTTAAATTCAAAAATTACTTTTACAAACTAAACTAAGGAGAAACTAAACAAAGGATATATGTTCTTCATTTTGCAGATGCATGAATGTATATGTGTGTGTTTTATTAAAAACAACAGAGAACAGCTAATGAAAGGATATAAATGAGATCACCTTTTAGTATCTCCTTCTTGCCACAAAGGACGTGGGATGAAGTGAACTAAGCAAGTCGTATTCACTCAATATCCCTTATTAACCAGACAAATTTATAGAAATATGATTGTATTAAGGTTTGCATGACTTCCAACAGGACAATGAGTAAAGCTAATTGCCCTCATAGAGAATTACTCCTGCCTTTGAAGTAGAGATTATCTTAACGCATTATAAAATAAAATCATAAAACTCATAGTTTTTTTTAATTTAGGAACGTAATAATTGAATGACTCTTTGCAAATATTTTCTTATGGACTATTTTTTATTGTTGATTTTGGAATCCTTTTGAACACTCGTTTGCATTATCAATGTATTTCCACAAGGTCAATAAGAAATTATTTATCAACTTTATCTTACTTCAAAAGAACTATACATAATGGGGCGCCTGGGTGGCACAGCGGTTGGGCGTCTGCCTTCGGCTCAGGGCATGATCCCGGCGTTATGGGATCGAGCCCCACATCAGGCTCTTCCGCTATGAGCCTGCCTCTTCCTCTCCCACTCCCCCTGCTTGTGTTCCCTCTCTCGCTGGCTGTCTCTATCTCTGTCGAATAAATAAACAAAATCTTTAAAAAAAAAAAACAAAAGAACTATATATTATATGCATTCAGTCCATTGATAACTCAAGAGTTCTACAATGCCCACTTTTAGTGAATATTGGTGTGTCAAAAGACATACAATATGTTACCATATGTATATATTTTTTTATTTTAGGAAATTATGGTCTTTTCATGAGACTAATTTCCACTTCAGAAAGTTAAATAATTTTTAGCAAAAACTTTCAGTTGTTACATTTTATATAATAAGTTATATTTTTATTTAAATGAACATACATTTTACATGATTATAATGCTGTGAAGATTAAGTATTTGGTCACAGACATTCAAAAGCACTTCTTAGATAATTTCCACATTTATAATCCAATTTTAATAGCTGCATAATCTCACTCCAATTGACAAAAAATTAAATTAATATCCTGATGTTATATATTTAGATTTTTGTTTCTAATTTGGAGCCATATTATCTAAAATTATACTCCTCATCACTCCTTATCTATATTTCAAAGCCTGAACTTTTAGCCCCTCATTATGTCCTGCTTACTACATACTTTCTACTTGTTCCACATCTTTATGGCTATCTTTTTCTTAGGTATTTTTACTTCAAATATAACATTTCTTCAGAATTACTACTAGAAAGGGATTTATTTAGACAAAAATATTTATAGATTGCATCAGTCAGGACTCAACTAGAGAAGCAGAACCAACTTCTAAGATGATAGATAGATAGATAGATGACTGATAGATGATAGATGATAAATAGATGGAAAGATGATGGATACATAGGTAAAAGGATAGATATGTGATGACAGATAAACAGACAGATAGACAATAAATAGCCTTGGATATCCTTTGTCCTTTACAGTTCCATATCAATTTTCGTACACACACACACACACACACACAACACACACACACACACACACCTAGTGGATTTCTTTTTTTAAAGATTTTATTTATTTTGAGAGAGAGAGAGAGAGAGAGAGAGCGTGAGCAGGGGAAGGGACAGAGGCAGAGGAGAGACAGAATCCCAAGCAGACTCCACATGGAACATGGAAACCTACATGGGGCTCAATCTTACGACTGCGATCATGACCTGAGTTGAACTCAAGATTTGGAAGCCTAACCAACTGAGCCACCCAGGCACCCTCACCACTACTGGAATTTTGATTGGGATTGCATTAATATATAGATCAATTTGCAGATTTGATATCTTTGCGAAATGGAGTCTTCCCATCCAGGAATGTTTTATATACTTCTATTCATTTAGGTCCTCTTATGAATATATTTCCATATTATTTAGTAGTTTCAGTACAGAGATCATGTGCTTATTTTGTCAGATTTATTTCTAGGTATTTGATACTTATGTAATTATAAGTGATTTCTTTACAAAATTTCATTTTTTATGTATTCATTATTTCCATGTAGAAATACAATTACAGATAGATAGATAGATAGATAGATAGATGATAGATAGATATACACACTTATACCCAGTGATCTTGTTAAATTTACTTACTAGTTCTAACAGCTTTGCTGTAGGCTCTTTTAGAATACCTGTGTTCACAATTCATGTAATCTGTAAACAATGAGAGTTTTTTCCTTTTTAAACTTTATGCCTTTTGTCTTTCTGGTCATCTTGCATACTTAATTCAAATCTTGTTTTCAATCTTTCAATGGAATCCTGCAATTTTCTTAAACACGTATTATATTTTCTTGTTAGAATTATTCTTGGGATTTCATGATTCCATTATAAATAGGGTATTTTTTTATCCATTACATTTTCTAAGTGGTTACTGGTAAGATATAAGAAAGATGTTGATTTTTTTTTTGCTATGTATAATGTGTCCAGTCATTGTATTGTGACCTAAAATTTCTTATTAATGTAAGAAGCATTTATTTGATGTCCTTTGATATTTGAGGGATAGGATAGTTGGAAAAAAAAGATACTTATCCCTCTTCCTTATTAAGAAGTAGAATTCTTAATCCTGTTTAATGTCTAATTGCATTGGCCTAAATTTCTGGACAAATTCTAAATAAAATTGGTACAAATAAACATCCTTATTTTGTTGCTGATTTTGTAAAGAATCTCTCTGGAATCTCATCATTATGAATGATGCTAATGCTTTAAGACACATACTCTTCATTATGAAATGGGAGCATCTCTCTATTATTTTTCTCACAGATTTTTTTTCTTTTAAAAAAGAACAGATATTGAAAGTTTCATGGGTTTCTTCATAATCCGCTGATAGGATCTTAGGCTTTTCTGATTTGATCAGATAATTAGGTACCCTGGTATATTTATTATCTTCTTATTTTGAATTGAAATGAGAATTGAATATCCTGCTGAATTGTTGCTCCCAGTATTTTACTTACTTTTGTATCTATATTCGTAAGAACAGTTAGTCTAGCACCTTTTAAGTAACAGGTGCATTCATTTATTTATTTTAGAGAGAGACAGCACAAGCAAGA
>NW_023196574.1:8508-9400 GCF_002007445.2 Ailuropoda melanoleuca
GCCAGGATCACGCCCTGAGCTGAAGGCAGACGCCCAACCGCTGTGCCACCCAGGCGCCCCTAGAATTGTTTCTAGAAAGTTCCTGATCAGTCAGGGACTGATTCTGTTCCTGACTAGGAACAGTGTGGCCTTGTAACTAGTATTCAACCAATATCATGTGAAAGTAAAGGACAAATGTCATAAAAGTGTTTTACAGGATTTAATACAAGAAACCAAGAAGTGTGTGTACTCTCTCCATAGATCTTTCCCTTTCCATTGACTATGTTTACACTCATGAGGCACTAGAGGGTGGTAACAGTACAGGATGGAATAAGTAGGGGTCCCTGAATCACCACATGGAGGAGAGCAGCCAGTCAACCAGGAACAGCCTCAGACTGTTATGTGATTGGGAAAGAAAATTGCATGATCAGAGCATTCACTTTGAGTTATTTTTCTGCAGGTGGTGGATTCAAACTGACCAAGTAGTTAGTCAGCCAAGTGACTGACTGACAGTCAACTCTGGCTAACGTGTGATGGCTGAGCAGGGTGAAGGATAATGTCTGTGGCTGTCAGAGAAACAAATTTACAGTATCCTCAGATGGATTGTAACGATCGACCTTGAGAACATCATTACCATGTTCTAACAAAGTGTCTAGTCTATCAAATATAATCCCAAGCCATTAAATTTATTCCTAGGTTCAGTGACCTCGGTCTTTGGTTAGGAAAAGAAAGAACCAAGCTGGGTTTTCTATTAAATTTTCACGGAAGAATCATTTCAGGCACTTTATATAGGTTTCAGGACCTGAGGGAATTTATAGGAAAGTAAGCCTATATAACTCAGAACTTCCAAAAGGAAGTTGGACTGTCAAATTAATAGTCTGAAATCCCAAAGTCAGCAATTTAGCACCTGTGC
>NW_023196575.1:0-1205 GCF_002007445.2 Ailuropoda melanoleuca
GTCTCTGCCAACAACAGGTTTTAAAAGCCAGTTACTATGTTACTTCAACTAAAATGGTGGGAATGCAAACCACAGGTTGACCTGCACTGTCCTACTAACCAAGCATCACGTCTGCTCTCTGAACACATTTGCACACCTTCTAAGAAGCACCTACCTAGAAGTCTCGTTTTGCCGATTTCATTTTCATGGGAGTGTTTGTCTTTTCCTTAGTGATGTTAGAGGTTCTATAAATGTTCAAATGTGAGAACATGTGCTCACGTGTCCCTGCAATGTCCTCTCCCAGTCTCTGGCCTCTGCTTTCATTCTCCAAATGCCATCTTTTAATAACAAGAGGCTTTTGATTCTAAGGTATACTGCAGTTACGCATTATTTCTTATAACGTAAATGTTTCTCAAGACCCATGGAATAAATCTCCCTACTACAAGACCACAAAGATTTTCTCATATATACATGAAAAATACATATAGACATTCATGTAATATGACATATGATATAGTATATAAAATTATATATATAAATAAATAATATGTGATATAATATATGAAATCATAAATGTAAATGAATTTAGTGGGTTTATCACTTGGCCTTTCACATTGAGATTTAAAATACACCTGAGGGGCGCCTGGGTGGCACAGCGGTTGGGCGTCTGCCTTCGGCTCAGGGCATGATCCCGGCATTATGGGATCGAGCCCCGCATCAGGCTCCTCCACTATGAGCCTGCTTCTTCCTCTCCCACTCCCCCTGCTTGTGTTCCCTCTCTCGCTGGCTGTCTCTATCTCTGTCGAATAAATAAAATCTTTAAAAAAAATAAATAAAATAAACCTGAAATTAATTTTCATATATAATGTGAGGTAAAGGTCAAGTTTTAATTTTTTCTATCCAACTGACCCAACACTATACATTGAAAAGATCTTCCTTTTAACCACATTTTACAATCCTGCCCTCGTGTCCACATACATGCGAGTGTACGATGTCCTCAATTCTGGGTGTGTCTGTAGCAGTACCAACACCACAGGGTCCAGCAGTGGAGAACTGAGAAGTGATATCAAGTGGTGTTAAGTCCTTTTACTTTTCTTCTTCAAAGTGTTTGCAGCCGTTCTTGGTTTTTATTATTTTTTTTTATTTATGTTTTTCTTTAAGATTTTATTTATTTATGCGACAGAGATAGAGACAGCCAGCGAGAGAGGGAACACAAGCAGGGGGAG
>NW_023196576.1:0-855 GCF_002007445.2 Ailuropoda melanoleuca
TAACGAAGGTAGACAAAAATAGGTTAAACATAAAACTAATTTTTAAAATTTTGATAAGATAAAGAGATCCCGAAGAAGCCAAATCTCTGATGGACTAAAAGGGTCAACGGCTAAAGACGTAAAACTAAGTTCCTCCATGTCTTAAGAGAGGGGTCGGTCACAGGTTGAAAACCCTAATTAGAGTTTCTTGGACAAAGAGCTCCTGAGTTTGAAGCTCAAACACTGTATACCAGTACTTTTGCAGACTACAGTGTAGGTCCTTGGCTTAGCACGCAATTCTCTTCGAAACCTGGTGTTAACACCCTTTCCCAACTTGGCCCAACCCTCCAGACTAATCTCTGTGTGTCTCCTGAGCCCTTATAAAGGCCCGTGCAAGTCTGGGTTTCCACACTATGTTACAGTGATTCATTCCTTACCCACAGTCCCCCTTAGATGGAGGGGGACTTGGAGGTCGGAGACCGGATCTTCGNGGGATCTTCGCAGATAACATGTACCGAGTACACAGCCAGGTGCCCGATGCTGCTCAAATTGCTCTTCTCACTTAATTTTCAAAACAAGCCTGTCACCTAGGTAACAACCCCATTGTGCAGATAAGAAAACAGATGAAAGGGATTAAATAACATGCTCAAGGCCAGCACCTAGTAACCCAAATCTAGATTTCAAATCCAGAATGCCTAACTCCAAGGCCTCATCACATAACGACACAAGGTTTCCTCTATTAATCATATTTTGATTTCCAAACCCTAACTTGGTCTCTAGCATGGAGCAGATGTCCAGTAAGTGTTGAGATGATGATTGAATGAAAGCCCAAAGCAGTCGCTCCTCACTCCCCACCCCACCTCCTTGTATCTCAAC
>NW_023196578.1:0-204 GCF_002007445.2 Ailuropoda melanoleuca
CTATCATCAGCCTTCGTGACTAGGGATCCATGAGGGAAAGTGGTCGCGGAAGCCTGACGAGCTTGCCCACTTGCGGTCTATGAGACACCACACAGTTGAGGGAAATATCAACGAACATGATCTCTCATGATTAAGGGAGCATGAGTGAAAAAGTTCAGGATTATCGAGGACTCAGCGCCCTTCCTCTTGGCAATCAAGCAGAGC
>NW_023196578.1:302-504 GCF_002007445.2 Ailuropoda melanoleuca
TGTGGCAATGGAACGAAAAGGCCAAAGGGGAGTCCGTCAGAAACAACACCGTGCAAAGCCAGTCGTAGCACTATCATCAGCCTTCGTGACTAGGGATCCATGAGGGAATGTGGTCGCGGAAGCTTGAAGAGCGTGCCAAATAGCGGTCTCTGAAACACCACACAATTCAGGGAAATATCAACTAACATGATCTCTCATGAGT
>NW_023196578.1:686-1109 GCF_002007445.2 Ailuropoda melanoleuca
ACCTGCTGTGGCAATGGAACGAAAAGGCCAAAGGCAAGTCCGTCAGAAACAACACGTTGCAGAGCCAGTCTTAGCACTATCATCAGCCGTCGTGAATAGGGAACAATGAGGGAAAGTGGTCGCGGAACCCTGACGAGCGTGCCAACTAGTGGTCTCTGACACCACACAATTCAGGGAAATATCAACGAACATGATCTCTCATGAGTAAGGGAGCATGAGTGAAAAAGTTCAGGATTTTCGAGGACTCAGCGCCCTTCTTCTTCGCAATCAAGCAGAACGTCCAGGAAAACACCGCCAGTGAACATCAGCATTTTCCCTGGCGACCCTGATTCCACACTGCTTGTATGGGCCTGGAAGTATCCTATCACAGCTGCCGTGGCAATGGAACGAAAAGGCCAAAGGCGAATCCGTCAGAAACAACAC
>NW_023196579.1:0-2166 GCF_002007445.2 Ailuropoda melanoleuca
CACTGCAGACATTTCCAAGCACCTCCTATTCCGCTTGCCAGGATGCCACTGCTGGGGACTTAGCCATCTCTGTTGGCCACAAACTTGCGTAATGTCTAGTCGGGATCCAGTTGCTGGTCAGAGATCAGTGGAGGGCCCAGCAGTTCTAACTGGAGGAGACGCCACTGCTTGTTTTCCTTCCCAGTAGCAGACAGTCCAGGTGAAATGAAAAAAGCCTGTGTATATAAAGCTTACAGAACTTAATTTTAAAGATTCAAAGATAAATTCAGTAGAAAGGTCAGTCACAGGACCTATTTATTGCCTGTGAGATATAAAGCAACTTGTGCCAGAGGGGCTTTTACAGACCTCAAATGTGGAAACACATTCAGAGCTCCTTTTCACGCTCCCAGCCAAGAAATCAATTGCTTCCAGGCTGGGGTGGAGGGATTGTGATGTGGCCAAAAGGTACAAGGGTGCTCCTGGCCCAGCAGGTGTTCGCTTTGGCTCTGAGGTGAACTCTAATTCAGAAGTGGGTTAAAAGCTCTGAAAGGTCAGGAAATTGAAACCCGTGACTGGCATCAATCCCTGTGGCTTTCCCTGCTCCTTTTCTCAGTGTTCACAGGTGACTGCCTTAGCAAGAGCCCACATGGCCTTGTTAGGTAACAGATCCTACTTTTCTGGCTATGCCAGGCTAGACTGTGAGAAGGAAAGCTGGCAAGGAAAGAGTAGCTTCTATAAGCAATCCACAGTGGAGAGAGCTTGTACTCGCTGTCTCCAGAGGAGGTCCCCTCACCAGGGTNGTCAGGGTGAGCAAAACCAGAGGTGTGAAAAGGCTCACCCCTGGGATGGGGCAGCTCTGAGATCCTGGCCTAGGAAGACGGTCTCTCTGTGCTCTCTTCAGTGGCAGGATGGACAGAAGACATGTGGCACATTTATGTGTAGTTTCTAACCATGAGCCCAGGATCCTCTTTTGTGTCCTGGGAAGTGTCTGTTTTTTAATGATCTCTCTGGACACCTGGGGAGCTATTTACAGGGAAAATACCTTTTATCTTCAAATTCTCCATGCACCACAGAAGAAGATAGTGGCTTACTTTTCACAATTACTGGATGATAATTTATGTTCTTTACTGAGTGAGGTAGGTAAAGGTTTCTTAGGGAGGGGGGGAGGTAGATGNAGAGGGAGAGAGGGAGGTAGATGATAGATAGATAGATAGATAGATAGATAGATAGATAGATAGATAAACATGGTTAATTTGGTTTTCTTATTTACAGTCAGGAATTATTCTATAGAAGGATGCAATTTTTGACTTAAAAGGTAAATAACTGTTTATATCTTACATATTCATGGTAATAATGAACACATTTTTCTTTTCCTTTTGGCCACAATTATAGCCTCTCAAACGGGGGACAGTCCTCTCAGCTCAATTTCCTAAGTGCAGTCATCGAAAGTAAGACAATGTGTCTTTCTATCTGCCTATGTTTTTCAGCATATTTCCTATTGGTATAAAAGTGTAAAAAGTGTAAAAAGCATTTTGTAAATATTCTACACATAGTATAAACATATTTATCAAGTTCTGCGGATTAGTTTTCAAAGGTAGTCACTTGTTTGTTTCTAGAATAATTGAGCTGCAGTAGAAGGTACTGCTCAGAATGCACTGGAAACCATTTAAATAGACATCTTTGCTATCAAAAATCACAATTGCCTAGAAATATTTATGTCTGAAAATGTTAGTAATTACTTTTTCAGGAACCATAGTCCAAATCAACCCTTTACTGACCTGACCTTTTTCCCCAAGAAGACATACAAATGGTCCACAGGTATATGAATAGGGGGACTCAATGTCACTTATCATCAGTGAAATGTANAATCATCAGTGAAATGTAAATCAGAACCACAATGACATATCCAACGTGTTAGGATAGCTGTTATGCCAAAGACAAGAGATAATAAGTATTCACGAGGATGTGAAAAAAGGGGAAATCTTATACACTGTTGGTACAACCATCATGGAAAACAGGATGAAGTTCCTCAAAAAATTAAAAACGAAACCACCGCATGATCTAGGAATTCCACTTCTGGGTATATATGTGAAGGAAATAAAAACAGTGTCTTGGAGAGATACCTGCAATCCCTCGATCATCATAGCATTATTCACAATACCCAAGAATGGAATCAACCTAAGTAAC
>NW_023196580.1:0-1146 GCF_002007445.2 Ailuropoda melanoleuca
AATATTCCTTTTGTTACTTAGAAAACTTATGAATGTGGATAATGGTATTAAATTATTTTCAAATAAGTACAATAATTCAGTGCAATTTTTAAAACCACTGTTATTCTTGTGTCGGACATTGTGCTTTTCTCAGACATTTCCTGTTATAAGAGATCAAGAGTTCCTTCCTGAGTGAGGCTTTTGGCTTCTTTACCATCTAATTTCCCAACTAAGTTTTGAGTTTGGGCTAAATATCCAGTCAGTTGTCAGGTTGCTGGTGATATTCTTGTTGTCTAGACAAGACACTCAAGCCTCTGTGTCACGTGAGCATCGGTTTAACAGTCTGACAAACTCGTAATTGTTTTTGTTTTGCCAACTGTGAAAGTTTGATAATACCGTTCATTGAATACATCTCTTTCATCTTTTAAAAATGCAGTGACTCACCTATGTTTCTTTGGCCTTGTTTTCCAGCATTTTTGGTTTATTTTAGGAGTAAGCAAACTCTTAACCCCTAGTAAATCTTTCATAAAGAATGCATGAAAAGGTCATTATACCACAAAATGGTACAGCAAGGTAATCCTCTTTTTATGTCAACAAAGTTCTCAAAGGTCATCTACACTCAACTAACTACTATTTCCCATTTCCAATCTACCCTTTACCCAACTAGTGTCTGACTCTCTTATATCACTCCAGAAGTGACCCAGGACAGTCGTCTCAGCTCGTACTGTAGCCAGAGAGAGTTTACTCTTCCGTTTTTACCTTATATGACTTCTTGACAATAACATTAAGAACTCCGTCTTGGAAGCTTTCTCCTTAAACTCAGTAAGACCTTTCTTTGCTTTCATTGCCTCAGTTTTTCTGCCTGACTCTTGATTTTTTGCGGTAAGAACACTTAACATGAGATCTGTCTTAACAAATTTTTAAGTGTATAATACATTATTACTGACTATAATTACAGGCGTTATATAGCAGATCTCTATAGAGTTTTTTCATCTTGCTTAACTGNTGTTATATAGCAGATCTCTATAGAGTTTTTTCATCTTGCTTAACTGAAATTTTATGCTTGTTGAATATAATTCCCATTTCCTCCTGCCCTCATCCCCAGCCATGGGCAACCACCATTCCACTCTGATTCTATGAATTAGACTATTTTAGACACTTTATGTA
>NW_023196581.1:0-2937 GCF_002007445.2 Ailuropoda melanoleuca
GAACCCTATGCACATTGGCACTGTCACTGTGCAAAACAGTATGGAGGTTCCTCAAAAAACGGAAAACAGAATCAACATATGATCCAGCAGTTCCACGTCTGGGAACATTCCACAGAAAACAAAGGAATACGTCTAAGAAATACCTGCACTTCCATGTTCAAAAAGCTTTATTTACAATAGTGGAGACAAGGAAAACATCAGTGCCCATTAGTGGTGAATGGATAAAGAAGTGTTACCTATATAATGGAATATTAATCAGCCATAAGAAAAGGAAATCCTGCTAAGTGTGATAACAGTTTTGGACTTAGAGGCATTATGCCAAGTGAAACAAGTGAGACAGAGAAAGGCAAATACTATATATGTGTAGGTATAGATATATATAGGGAGATAGATACTATATAGATGACAGATAGGTAGACATTTTCCCCTTTTATGTGGAATCTAAAACAAAGAAAAGAAAAGGCAGAAAACTAATTCAGAAGAAGAGATCAGATTAAAGTAACAAGAAACAGAGGGGAGGGTGGGGGCGGGGATTGAGTGAATGGCAGAAAGGTACAAACTTCCAGTTTTAAGATAAATAACAGGGATTTACAGTACAACATGATGACTACAGTTGATACTGCTCTATGGTTTATTTGAGAGGTGTTAAGCGAGTAAATTCTGTGAGTTCTTATCACATACCTTACACGTACACAGTGTGTCAATTATATACAGTGATCAATTATATCAATAAAACTGGGGCAAAAATATTTTAATATTCATAATGGGCATCAGGAAAGTTGACTTGGTAAAAATAATGACACATAAGCAAAATGTAAAACAGCAGAACCCATAGTCAGTGGACTATGACATGGATTTAAAAGTCCAAGCCATTTGCATAAAAAATTGATTCTGATTTTTAAAATCAGTGAATTAATATTAGATAAAATAGAATTTTAAATTGTACTATATTTTTAAAAATTGGTCAAGGAATAAAATGTCTTATTAAATTAAATCTGAAAATACCTTTTTTAAAAAATTTTCATGTTTTGGAAAATTCTGATTTTAAGCTTTTAAGTGGGCACAGAATGAGAACATTTTGTTGGATCAAAGTTGTCTCAAGGCAAATGGGTGAGATAAAAGAGCAGCACCAAAATGGCAAGACTAAATTGTCCTGTGTTCATTTCTCTGTATTTGCAGTTTTTAAAGAAAAAATATTTTTATTGATGTACAATACACATAATCAAAAATCTACTATCTACCATCTACAAATCTACCATTTATAGGTTTATATTTCATTAAGTACATTAAGTTCATGGAATACATTTTAAATGTATTAAATGCATTAATACCCTTTCTACAACCTCCCTCTAACCCAACTTCACATCTCATTTCATCTTGTGAAACTAAAACTCTATACCATGAATCAGAAACTTACCATTACTGCCTCATTCCAGCCCTTGGCAAACACCATTCTACTTTCTGTCTTTATGAATCTACTTTGGGTGGGTCCCAAAAGTGGAGTCAAAGCTTGCATTTTTATGAATGCACTTAATGTAAAAGTTCACCCACGTTGTGGCATATGTCAGTGTTTTCTTCCTCTTCTGAGATATTATTCATTCTTATTCCATTGTGTGTATATACAACATCTGTTTCTCCTTGGACAGATAGTGGATTGTTTNGGGCAGATAGTGGATTGTTTACATGGTTTAGTTAGTATGACTAATGATGGCATGAAAATGTATGTTCAGACAGATCTTCAAGACCGTGGTGTCAATTAATTTGGGTATACACCCCAAAAGTAGAATTACTGGAACACAGGGTAAGTCTAAGTTTAATTTTCTTGAAGAACTACCATACTGATTTCACAACTATGCTCAAATATTCCTACCACACACAACAAACAAGGTTTCAATTTCTCCATATCGTTGCCAACATTTGTTCTCTTCTTTTCTTCTTTGTGTGTGTGTGTGTGTGTGTGGAAGAGTCATCTTGATGAAAAATGGTATTTCATTGCTTTTTTAAAGGTGGATTTCTGGGGCACCTGGGTGGCTTAGCCATTAAGCATCTGCCTTCGGCTCAGGTCATGATCCCAGGGTCCTGGGATCAAGCCCCGCATCAGGCTCCCTGCTCAGTGGGAAGCCTGCTTCTCCCTCTCACACTCCCCTTGCTTGTGTTCCCTCTCTCACTGTCTATCTCTGTCAAATAAATAAAATCTTTTTAAAAATAATTTAATAAAATAAAATGTGGATTTCCCTAAAAATTAGTGATGTCAAATATCTTTTCAAATTCCTTTTCGTATGCATATCTTTGAGGATGTGTATATTCACATTTTTTTGCACATTGACACATTACATTTGGTTTGTTTTTTGTTGCTGAGTTTATGTGTTCTCTATATATTCTGGATATTGAGCCCCTTTCAGATACATGGCTTGCAATTATGGTCTCCCGTCTTGTGGATTGTGTTTTTACCTCATTGATAATGTCTTTTTAAGTTGTTTCTATTTTTATCTTCTGCTTAGATGATCTGTCCATTGTTGTGACTGAAGTGGTGAAGTCTCCTACCACTAATGTATTTTATAGATTTTTTTTTTACTTTGGTTATTAATTGGTTTATATAATTGGCTGCTCCCACATTGGAAGCATAGAAATTTATAATTTTTATGTCTTCTTGTTGGATAGGCCCTTTAAGTATGATACGGTGTCCCCCTACATCTTTTACTACAGCCTTTCGTTTAAAATCTAATTTGTTTGATATGAAGATTGCTACCCCAGCTTTCCTTTGAGGTACATTAGTGTGGTAAATTGTTCTTCATCCCTTCACTTTCAATCTGGAGGTGTTTTAGGTTCAAATTGAGTCTATTGTAGAGAACATATGGATAGGTCTTACTTTTTTTTAAGATTTTATTTATTTATTCGACAGAGATAGAGACAGCCAGCAAGATAGGGAACACAAGC
>NW_023196582.1:0-668 GCF_002007445.2 Ailuropoda melanoleuca
TGAAGGTTCTTTATTTCTTAAAAAACTTCTATTTCCGTGGCTTTATGACACCATTGCTTTCTTCATTCCCAGCTGCCTTTGTTGGCATGTCTTTCTTACACAAGTTTTAAATATGATTTCTTTAAGGCTTCTTTCTGGCATCCTTCTCTTATTTCATATTCTCTCCCTGGGAAATTTTATCCTCTCTCATAGCTTCAAGTTTTGACTATTTTATTTAATAATCCTAAATTCAGAACCCTCTATATATCTGAAAATTTATTTATTTGTTTAAGGATTTATTTATTTTAGAGAAAGAGAGAAAGCAAGTCCTGGGAAGAGCAAAGGGAGAGAATCTTCGAGNAAGAATCTTCGAGCAGACTCCCTGCTGAGCGCAGAGTCCCATGAGGGGCTCTAGCTCACAACCTGCGAGATTACGACCTGAGCCAAAACCAAGAGTTGAATGCCGAACCAACTGAGCCACTCAGGCGCCCCTGTATCTAAACATTTAATAAAGCGCTTCATTAGATATCCTACAAGCACTTGAAAAAAAATATCAAAAACAACACCTTTTCAACCAAAACAACTAAACACCTGTATAAATCATGGCCCAATGTTATCCTAAAACAAGCTTGTATTACCTATATTTCACATCTACTTGATATTTAGTCTGTCCTCAAGTTTTACTGACT
>NW_023196583.1:0-301 GCF_002007445.2 Ailuropoda melanoleuca
GTCCTTATCTCTCCATCAATTCTGAATGACAACCTTGCTGGATAAAGTATCCTTGCCTGCATATTCTTCTCATTTAGAGCTTTGAAAATACCTTGCCAACCCTTCCTGGCCTGCCAGGTGTCTGTAGACAGGTCTGATGGTATTCTTCCCTCTGTAGGTAAGGATTTTCTTCCCCCTAGCCACTCTCAAGACTGTATCCTTGGATCTAATATTTGCGAATTGCACTATGATGTGACGTGGTGTAGGTCTGTTCTCATTGACCTTGGGCGGGGTCCTCTCTGCCTCTTGGACATGAATGCTT
>NW_023196583.1:308-863 GCF_002007445.2 Ailuropoda melanoleuca
TTGCTAGATTAGGGAAGTTTTCAGCTACAATTTGTTCAAATATCTCTTCTAGACCTCTCTCTTTCTCCACCCCCTTGGGGATGCCAATGATTCTGACATTGGAACGTTTCATTGAGTCAGTAATCTCCCATAATCTACATTCTTGTGATTGGATTTTTTTGAGCCAAGTTTCTGTTTTAACTTTCTCTTCTACCATCCCATCCTCCAATTCACTAATTCGTTCTTCTGCCTCATTTACCCTGGCCGTCAGAGCATCTAGTTTAGACTGCATTTGATTCATAGCATTTTTAATTTCTGCCAGATACACTCTCATTTCTGGCCTTAGAGAATCTATATTCTCGTTAACATTTTTGTTAATATTTTTTTCAAGTATACACATCATCTTGACCATTGTNTTCACGCCTACACATCATCTTGACCACTGTTATTCTGAACTCCATTTCTGACAATTTGGTTATATCCATATCCATCAGTTCTGTGGCAGAGGCCACAGTCTTTGTGTCCTTTCTTTGCTGAGGGTTTCTCCTCCTCGTCATTCTGATGAGGAGAGGTTGC
>NW_023196583.1:882-1174 GCF_002007445.2 Ailuropoda melanoleuca
CAGAGCCCAAATTATTGACCAGGACCCAGGCAGTGTGCACTTGTTTTATAGGGACATTAGGGATGTGGACTTTTTGATTTTTCAGACTGCCTTCTGGGGGAGGGGTCTGCCGTGCTGATACTCAGGCAACCGTGTTTGGGTAGAGTTGCCGCATCCCCTGGGAGGGGGGACGGGGATGGGCACAATGTGAACTGGTATTTCTGGGCCTTTGTTCTCTGGCGGATTTCCCTGGTGATTTATTGTGCCTTTTCTGAGAGTCAGAGCAGCAGTGGCCTATCCTAGCCTCTGTCAC
>NW_023196584.1:0-684 GCF_002007445.2 Ailuropoda melanoleuca
TGGACTCCCCTTGGGTCTGGAGTCAAAAACTCAAATAGCAAGTAATGTAAATGAGGGCAGGAGGCCAAGTATGGGACCAAAGGGAAGGGTGGTGACTGTAGCTAATGAGAAGTGTGGACAGAGTGAAGTGGGACAGCCAGGGCACAGCTCCAGCGCATCTCGGCTATGTGGGAATCCATCTTGCTGGATTTTGTGTTGCCATTGGATTTCTTGTGAATGCTCTTAATTTTTAAATGCTGGCAACTGATTCAAAACATCTTTTAAAGACTTCATTTATTTCAGAAAGAGAGTGAAAGCAGGAGCAGTGGGGAGGGGCAGAGGGAGAGGGAGAAGCAGACTCCCCACTGAGCAGTGAACCCATCCTGGGGCTCGATCCCAAGACCCCCAGATCATGACCTGAGCCAAAGGCAGATGCCCAACCAACTGAGCCACCCAGGTGCCCCCAAAACATCTTTTAAACTATTCTCTCGATAAACAAAATGCATCCACAAGCTGAGTAAGCCCATAGACCAATTGTTTGGGACCTACTTGCGTNATCGTAGACAAGAGAACGAACTAACTTATTTGTCTGTTTATTTCAGATATGCCTTTTTTTGGAAACCTAGAAACTTGTGCTCTCCGATGAAATTACTGAAACCCATCTTTGCATGCTAAAAGCTTTTTGCATATAGAGCAATGGGGGTT
>NW_023196585.1:0-1222 GCF_002007445.2 Ailuropoda melanoleuca
TTTTTTTTTTTTTTTTTTTTTTTTTTTTTTTTTGCATTCCCCTAAATAGACTATGAGCTATACAAGGGCAGACTTTAAAAATTTACTCTTTGAGCCTGTGTAAGCACCAGCACTGTACCTGGCACCCAGTGAGATCGCAATAAGCATTTGCCCAATCAACCCATGTGAATGAATGATGGAAAGCTGACACAGACATCATTTTCAAAAACTTCGCTGGGACTCAGGAGGTGGCCCAGAGCAGCACATAAAGCCGATGGAGGTCAATTTTGTCTGGGCTCATGGGAGTTACTAGAGTTGTTCCCAAATGCCACCTTTCTTCAGCTGAGCACACAGTAGGATGACACTTACCACTCACCCGGGCTCAGGCACGGCCGTGTGATTTCCTTGGACCAATTAAATGTGAACAGAAGTGAGCTGTGTCACTTCGAGGCCAAAGCTTCTATTGCCAGCACGTCCTTGGCCAAGCTCCTTCTACTCCCTCAGCGAGGAGGGACTCTCTGGACCGAGGCCGGGGCGCCAGGGTGTGTGACGCCACACAGGCCAGAGCTGTGCCAGTGCACAGACAGTGTTGGGGAGAAGGACTCCTGGGTTACAAGCCACGGAGGTCTCTTCTTAGGACCGCAGCAGCTTGTAGCCTGGGCTGAGACAGCACCCTTGGTCTGTTGTGAGCTCAAGACAGAGCTCAGATGGTCTGAGTTCCCAGCTGCACCTGCTAAAGCCTGGCCCCCGCGTCCTCAGGAGCCCAGGCAAAATGACAACCTGGCTGGGTCTTATGTTGCATAACCAGAAAAAAAATATATTCACATTGATCTTCTCAGGGAGAAAGAAGCAAAGTGCTAGTGAAAGGTCATCCAAGGGGGATTCCTATCACCATCAGGGGAATGAGTTCTCATTTCAGAGTGTCTTCCAGTGGACAGAAGGGGGACAAAAACAAACATTTACTGAGTGCTGTCTTTGACAATGAGCCCGGTGCCCATGAAACACCTAGCACAGCACCTANTTAGCACAGCACCTAGTATACAACCTCGTGGTAAGCACTAAACAAGTTGCAGCTCTTCTTAAGGTTATTGGCCTAGGTGAGGCATCAAACAGCCCGGACTGAACGGTTCAAATCCCAGGTCTAACATCCTCAGTAATTCTGTGACCTTGTACAACCTACTGTCCCACTCTGCCTCACCCCTGTCCTCAGTGAGACGGAGGTAACCATAGTACCATTGCAGAG
>NW_023196586.1:0-807 GCF_002007445.2 Ailuropoda melanoleuca
TGTTTTTTACCCATAAGAAAAAGGATAGATAACACTGTCACTTGTGTGTGAAGTTTTAGACAGCTAAGTAACATAGATTTAAAGTAAAAATGACAGATGCACTGACTTGAAACATAATGGTTACTGAAGTGAACCTTTATTCCTTGTAGTGCTATGGTTAACTATCAAATGGCTCAAGTACTATTTTTAGGTGTGAATATTGTGACAACTGTTGGTCAATGTCATATGCGATAATCACTATTTTCTTGGTGAATTCTATCATAAGAGGAGTGGTTAACCTATTGGAAAAACTTATACTAGTGACAATCCCAAGTTAGTTTTTTATCAAATCAATATTCATTGATTTCACAGGTGACCTTGCTGATTTTCCAAGGACAGTGAGTATTCCATACACAGCATGAAATTTTCCATCGTAACTATTTTTTTNTTTTTTTTAAGGCAGCAAGAATTTTCAATTCACTGTGAAATGTTACAATTAACCTCTTTTTTTCCCTAAGACTCAACATTCACTGAGTGTCAATGAAGAAAAAAGTGCTGTTAGGTTTAAGTGATGCCACACATCTGTATAAAAGAATAAGTACATCAATTGGATGTGTGTTTCAAAAAAGGGAGCTGTTGAGGAACATATATAAAACCTTCATATCATTGCCTGACATCTTCGCTGTTTTCAGAATATGTGTTTAGATACAGACAAAATGTAAGAAAACCAGACTCTAAGAAGATATTTACCCAATATTCTATCTGCTTCCCAACTTCCGCCCTTCCTCTCCCCACTGGCACTCCCGAATAAACAAATAAGCAAGCAAA
>NW_023196587.1:0-824 GCF_002007445.2 Ailuropoda melanoleuca
TGTTTTTTACCCATAAGAAAAAGGATAGATAACACTGTCACTTGTGTGTGAAGTTTTAGACAGCTAAGTAATATAGATTTAAAGTAAAAATGACAGATGCACTGACTTGAAACATAATGGTTACTGAAGTGAGCCTTTATTCCTTGTAGTGCTATGGTTAACTATCAAATGGCTCAAGTACTATTTTTAGGTGTGAATATTGTGACAACTGTTGGTCAATGTCATATGCGATAATCACTATTTTCTTGGTGAATTCTATCATAAGAGGAGTGGTTAACCTATTGGAAAAACTTATACTAGTGACAATCCCAAGTTAGTTTTTTATCAAATCAATATTCATTGATTTCACAGGTGACCTTGCTGATTTTCCAAGGACAGTGAGTATTCCATACACAGCATGAAATTTTCCATCGTAACTATTTTTTTNTCCATCGTAACTATTTTTTTAAGGCAGCAAGAATTTTCAATTCACTGTGAAATGTTACAATTAACCTCTTTTTTTCCCCTAAGACTCAACATTCACTGAGTGTCAATGAAGAAAAAAGTGCTGTTAGGTTTAAGTGATGCCGCACATCTGTATAAAAGAATAGGTACATCAATTGGATGTGTGTTTCAAAAAAGGGAGCTGTTGAGGAACATATATAATACCTTCATATCATTGCCTGACATCTTCGCTGTTTTCAGAATATGTGTTTAGATACAGACAAAATGTAAGGAAACCAGACTCTAAGAAGATATTTACCCAATATTCTATCTATCTGCTTCCCAACTTCCGCCCTTCCTCTCCCCACTGGCACTCCCGAATAAACAAATAAGCAAGCAAA
>NW_023196588.1:0-532 GCF_002007445.2 Ailuropoda melanoleuca
CTTATCTATTTTAATCTCCTGTACATTGCATTAATTAATTTCTGAAATTGGTGTGCATGGTGAATATAAAATGTTTTAATAGGGGAACCTGGGTGGCTCAGTCAGTTGAGCATCTGATTCTTGATTTCAGCTCGAGTCATGAGATCAAGACCCCTATCAGGCTACTTGCTCAGCACAGAGTGGCTTGAGATTCTCTCTCTCCCTCTCCTTCTGCTCCTCCCCCAACTCGCACTCTGTCTCTCTTTATAAATAAATAAATAAGTAAAATCTTTAAAAAGTAAAATGTTGTCAATAAAATAAAAGTACATTTTAAAGTAAGCTCACAAGGTGCCAGGTATCATATTAAGCATTTAGTTTATGGAATCTTCACAGCCANCTTATGGAATCTTCACAGCCAACCTGAGAAATAGGTATTGGCATCCCCAATTTACAGGTTTTGTAGCTCACCCAAGGTGGCACACCCCCCGTATTAGTTATCTATTGCTACATAACAAATTACCACATGCTTAGCAGCTTAAAACAACAACTATTT
>NW_023196589.1:0-1060 GCF_002007445.2 Ailuropoda melanoleuca
CACAATGCTATGAAACTTGAAGTCAACCATAAGAAAAAACTTGCAAATACCACAAATACATGGAGGTTAAACAACGTGCTACAAAATAATGAATGGGTCGACCTGAAATTCAAAGAAGAAGTGAAAAAATACATGAAAACAAATGAAAATGAAAACATGATGGTCCAAAACCTTTGAGATGCAGCAAAAGGAGTCATAAGAGGGAAGCATATAACAATAAAGGCCTACATCAAGAAATAAGAAAAATCTCAAACAACCTGACCTTACACCCACAATAGCTAGAAAAAGAACAACAAATGAAGCCTACAGCCAGCAGAATGAAGGAAATAATGAAGATTCAAGCAGAAATAAATGATATAGAAACCAAAAAAACCACCAGAACAGATCAATGAAACCAGGAGATGGTAATTTGAAAAAAAACTAATAAAATTGACAGATTCCTAGCCAGACTTATCAGAAAGAAAAAGGAAAGGACCCAAATAAATAAAATCACAAATGAGAAATGACAGATCACAACCAACACAACAGAAATACAATCATAAGAAAATATTATGAAAAATTATGTACCAACAAATTGGACAACCTGGAAGAAATGGATAAATTCCTAGAAACATATAAACTACCAAAACTGAAACAGGAAGAAATAGAAAACTTGAACATATCTATAACCAGAAAAGAAATTGATTCAGTAATCAAGATTTTCCCACAAACAAAAGTCCAGGGCCAGATGGCTTCATAGGGGCATTACACCAAACATTTAAAGAAGAGTTAATACTTAGTCTTCTCGAACTATTAAAAAAAATAGAAATGGAAGGAAAACTTCCAAACTGATTTTTTGAGGCCAGCATTACCCTGATACCAATACCAGACAAAGTACTAAAAAAGAGAACCACATGGGGCACCTGGGTGGCTCAGTCAGTTGGGTGCCTGTCCTGGGATCAAGCCCCACATCGGGATCCCTTCTCTGTGGGTAGCCTGCTTCTCCCTCTCGCTCTGCCTGCCCTCCCCCTGCTTGACTCACACACTCTCTCTGTCAAATAAATAAATAAAATCATAAAAT
>NW_023196590.1:0-589 GCF_002007445.2 Ailuropoda melanoleuca
CACAAGTAGGGGGAGCGGCAGGCAGAGGGAGAAGCAGGCTCCCCTCTGAACAGGGAGCCTGATGCAGGGCTCGACCCAAGACCCTGGGATCATGACCTGAGCCAAAGGCAGATGCTTAACTGACTGAGTCACTCAGGTGGCCTCCCCAACAACTTTTTGATGAATTTTTAACCCAAAAGATTTGGAGAGGTGTTCAGTCAGTAATTCAAGGTCCTATAGATAGTAAGGAGTAGACTCAGGATTCTAACCTAGGGAGTCCTCTCAAATCCTTACTTTTTCATCCTTGAACCATTACATTTGTCTTCTGTTCCCAGCTAACAAAGCTATACTGCTCATAGCCACCCAATTGCCAATTTCAGTAGCCCCTTTCCAAATGTAGTATTACTTCTCTACTCTGAAGGTTTCCAACCACCCTGGATTCTCATATTCCTCACCTCCTGTGATNCCCTCACCTCCTGTGATTCCCTCTGCATCTAAGTTACTCTCATGGCTCTCTTCCCACCTCTTTATTTCTTTTATGACTTATTTTTTTAATGTTTCATTTTCTTCTAGTTCTAGTCTCTCCCCTAAAGATGACTTCTTTTTATTC
>NW_023196591.1:0-972 GCF_002007445.2 Ailuropoda melanoleuca
TATTTTAAGTAGGTATATACAAAGTTACATGATATAAATGAATTTCAAATGCTGTATACAAGTAACATCAGAAACTAACATAGCAAGTTTTAAAAAATGAATAAATACCAGTGATCAATCGCATGATACAAGATTACAGGTATAAAAAGGACTAAGTAAATGAAGAGTTTTCAGACCTCTTAAGATGACTACGATCAATGAGTAAAATCATGAAGGGCATGATAAATATTTTTTTAAACAAATCTCTGGAAGTTGACTCTTATATATTTATTTATTTTTAACGATTTATTTATTTATTTGAGAGAGAGAGAACCCACATGGGTGGAGGGAGGAGCAGAGGCAAAGAATCTTACGCAGACTCCCCCTGAGCACAGAGTCAAACGTGGGGCTGGATCTCATGACCCATGAGATCATGACATGAGCCAAAACCAAGAGTCAGAGGCTTAATTAACTGAGACACCCAGGCGTCCCAGGAAGTTAACTTTTAGATATGAAATTAATAGTTTTGAAAGATTTAGATTAAAAATTCGATTTTATATATCACATATTAATTTGCACAAATGTGGGGCGCCTGGGTGGCACAGCGGTTAAGCGTCTGCCTTCGGCTCAGGGTGTGATCCTGGTGTTATGGGATCGAGCCCCACATCAGGCTCCTCCGCTATGAGCCTGCTTCTTCCTCTCCCCCTCCCCCTGCTTGTGCTCCCTCTCTCGCTGGCTGTCTCTCTCTCTGTCGAATAAATAAATAAAATCTTTTAAAAAAATAAATAATTTGCACAAATGTTACGCTATTGAATGGTATTATTTAAACACTAACGGCTTCAAGTAAAATTTGTATAAACTTATTATCCAGAATTGGTATGTTAGTGACAGATGTTGATGTATTTCAGCTTATATTTCTGGTTTTGTGTGATTATGCCTGGGACAGAGCTGTGACATAAACCACATAGCACTTGCTGTCTCTCAGAGATAAAA
>NW_023196592.1:0-245 GCF_002007445.2 Ailuropoda melanoleuca
CATAACGTTGAAAACTTCTGAGTTGAACTGTACTAAGTTGAGGACCATCTGCATTTGAATTCCATATTATGTATATATTATTTATATGTATAAACATATATTATCTCTTTCATATCATTTTGCCCAGTTGTATTCTTTTATATATATATTCATATATATATATTTTTTATCGAATTAGAGTTATCCAAATAATTACCTGTTTATTACATTTTTATCTCTTCCTAAATCTCTGATCCAGGATTATT
>NW_023196592.1:271-707 GCF_002007445.2 Ailuropoda melanoleuca
TACCTGTTTATTACATTTTTATCTCTTCCTAAATCTCTGATCCAGGATTATTGTTCCTTCTGCCTAAAGAATAACTTTTAGTATTTCCCTTAGGTCACATCTCCTGGTAAAAGTTTTTCTCATTTCTGCATCTGAAAATTTCTCTATTTTGCTTTTGTTTTTGAAGTGCAGTTTTTCTGGATATTGAATTCTACATGGGCAGCTGTTCTCTCTTTGCACGTTGAATATTTGTTGCATTGTCTTTGAGAAGTCATGTGAGGTCATGGTTGCTCCTTTGGAGGAAATGTCTCTTTTTTCCTCTGGAAGCTTGTAAGATTTTTTGATTGTACTTGGTTTTCAGCAGTTTTACTGTAAGGTACTCTGTATTTACCCTGCTTGTGTTTGTGATTCTTGAGTCTGTGGATTGACATCTTTTACCAATTTTGGCAAAATTCTC
>NW_023196593.1:0-1696 GCF_002007445.2 Ailuropoda melanoleuca
GGAGTTAATTTCAAGATACGGTTATAGAAAAAGAGAGTTAAGAGTAGATAGCAAAACAGAAAATTCCACTTTTGATAGCCACAGGATTGAAGCACAAAAACAAGGAAATCAGGTAATGAATTTAGACTAATCAGATCAGTAGAGTACTAACTTAATGATTTGGGGCCAAGATGATTTTTAAAGAGCAAGTCTAAAGAGTTTAAAACTAACAGACAGCATACCTGTATTCATTTTGACCTTGGAGGGTTTGCTATTAAAGTCTTCAGTTTTCCTGTAGAAAAAAAATGATGCATTAATTTGTTCACTGCATGTGGAACAAAATACCATGAAAGAGTGTTTTTGTATTGTTTTTGGTGTACCTGTGAGTTAACATCACATTATCATTAGTCTTATTTTAAATCAGGTTTTAATAATGTGGGCAGAATTTATAATTGTATTCAAGTTAAATTTCAGTCACTATTGGTTCTTGATCATAAAAATAAACTTTGGTTTTTGTTTAACGGCGACCACTAACAGATGAAAATCTAGAGGAATTTTGCTAAAAATTAAATTTCTTTCACATTTATACTAACAGCTTTTGTTTTCTAGGCCTGAAGGGGTCAATTGGTTGTTAAGTGTCCTCTTTTGGAAGCTACCCTGGTGCTTTGAAGTCATTACCTTATGTTTTTCAATTTATTACATTATTTATTTTCTTTTATTTGAGATCATGACCTTACATTATTCAGTGTATTACTGGGTCAATATTGAACATATATTTTGAGCAAACAGTCAAGGAAATTGAGATTCACCTATTTTTTTCTTAAGACACAGGAAATAAATAGTTACTACAAAACCTATTTCTGTTTCAGCATTAAATGAAGTGTTTGCTATATAACAATTGAGATTCATTAGAAACGGTTGGTGGAATGTTGCTTGCNACTGTGTTTTTTCCCAATGAAGTGTTTGCTATATAACAATTGAGATTAATTCATTAGAAACAGTTGGTGGAATGTTGCTTGCTGTAGAAAAAAAGTTAAGATATTGTGTATTATTTTATGATATGTGGAATGACTTAGTTTTTTCCCTGGCAAATTGTCTTAGACCATTTTTAGAGTTTCTTACTTATCCACACACTAAGACCAAAGGGGAAGGACATGCTGTCATAGGAAGAAGGAATTCTTTTAAAAGTGAGAGCTCTGAAAGTGATGTTTAACCCTAGCCGTTCTCCCTTTGTTCCTGAATAGGACCCCTGGTTAGGTGAACATGAACTTCTCTAGCCCTACACCTTCCGTTTCCATGCACATTAACATTCTAACATCTGATCATTTAAAATATTTATACATTATGGTTAAGTGGGGATGAGGTTGAAATGAAAAAATCTGTCATGATCTGCCCAGAAGGACTTTTGATAAATATCTTTTCTTCAGTCTCTAGAAAGGGCACCAAATGAGCTCCCTGACTTTCTCGTCTTTGCCAGGGTTCTTGCCCTCTCCTCCTTTCTAATCATTTTTCCTGTCTTCATGCAGTCGTTTCTATTCATTATCCATCATTTCCTTTCAATATGGCCATCGAAGTTCACCTCTTATAGAAAGCCTGGTTTTGTTCACCACCACTGTGACATTATAATGATAAAATGTGAACACCTGCTAAGGACGATACCTATTTTCTTTCCCAGAGTGGGCGAGAAATGACAAGATATAATAGCATGGGGGAAAAA
>NW_023196594.1:0-601 GCF_002007445.2 Ailuropoda melanoleuca
CACTGAGTACACAGTGAAAGAAACAGACAAAAATTCCTGTGCTTAAATAACTTATTTTCTAGTATCTGCAACGGAGAGAAACACTATTTTTAATAGAGTTAATAAGTAACTTATGTTAGAAGGTGATAAATGACACAGAAAAAAGAAACAAGCACTTTAAGGGAATAGGTATACTAAAGTAAGGGAATGTCATTGTTTTATTGATACACTTTATATTTTTATCATATAATTTTAAGATATTCATATGCTGTAAAATTATCCTTTTGGAGTATATAATTCATCACCATTATCTATCTAATTCTAGAACATCTCCATCATCCCCCCAAAAATCCCTGCACCTATGAGCAATCATTACCCATCCCCACTTTCCNACTTTCCTCCAGCTCCTTGAAACCACTAATAAATGTTCTATATTTCTATAGATTTGCCTATTCTGGACATTTCATAATAATGGAATCGTACATACTGTTCCCTATTGTATTTGGCTTCTTATAATGCTTTCAAGATTCATCAAGGTTGCATTCATCAAGTTTTTTATGGCTGTATAATAGTCCAATGTATTGATATACATATATGGGCATATGTTTTCAGTTTTCTTGAG
>NW_023196595.1:0-540 GCF_002007445.2 Ailuropoda melanoleuca
GAATTGATTACCTCTAGTACCAACTGATTACGAAAAATTCCTCTCATTCAGGAATTTGTTTTCAGGTATGATTTTTTTTTTAAATAAAAATTCTTTATGCATTTCATTATTTATTTTTAAATGTATCACATTATTATGATTACACTGAAATTATCCTCACTCTTACCTTAGATTTCTTGGAAGCAAGACAGGTTTTCCACTTTAGGGAGAGTGTGTGTTTCCCTTAAAATCATTAAATAGCACAATTTATGTATATTACAACATGTAATATATGCTAATATCTAATTGTACAGTTGGTATAAACACATAGCAAAAATTGTGTTTGCATTCCTCAAATAGCAAAGTTTGAAAATCCCATGTCTAAAAAGCTTGAACTCAAGTCATATATTAATCATAAATGNCTCAAGTCATATATTAATCATAAATGTGAAATAGAACTAATGTTTGTATGTAACCATTAGAGACGAAATAGCTCATTTGGAATAAAGCCAATCCTAAAAAGAGCAAACAAATTCACAGCTAACGTCTCAGGTCTCTCCT
>NW_023196596.1:0-623 GCF_002007445.2 Ailuropoda melanoleuca
GGAGAGAAGGGTGACGGGCATCCCTGTCCAGGAGAAGAGTGAGCAGCGCCCATCCCAGGTCACAGGTGCACTCATCACCTAGCACGCTCGTCCTCAGACTCACCCCTGGAAACTCTCGCTCGGTTTTTCACAAATGTATTTTCAGGAATGTTCATCACAGCAGTGGTGGAGAGAGCAGGCTATGCACCAACACTAATGCCCAAGGAGATGGATGGGATCCTTGGTCCCAGTCTTCATGATACAATGCCCTGTAGCTACTGTCACAGCTTCCTCTGGGGCACAGGATCTGGGAAGCCCCTCCTGAGACTCCCCTCCTGCCACCCTGTTCCTGGGAACATTCAGAATTGTTTGAGGAGGAGGTGGAGAGGATCCAGGATGACAGCAGGTCCGAGAAGGATGGTCAGCACTGGGAGGACAGTTGGACGTGCCCTGAGGNTGCCCTGAGCCACCATCCAGGGCCCGGGCTATGATGCCCTGGGACCTCACCCCAAATAATGGCTCCTGATGTAGGGACCTACTTCCGTGGTTTCACTCCCTCCCTCCCTACATCATTTATTCACTCTGTCATTCATTCCCCCCGGCTCTTTCCTTCCCCTCCACCCCTTCCATCCTCCCTCCCTCCC
>NW_023196597.1:0-1065 GCF_002007445.2 Ailuropoda melanoleuca
CATTCCCAATCAAAGTGGGAGAAAACTAAAGGGGAAAAAAGGTGTGATTGGTCTCAAGCAGTTACAGAATGCAAGCCAGCATACTGCTTTAGGTTTCGGGACCTGGGCCTAACCGTCTGCGGCCCCGGGACTGTGCTCTGTGGCCCTCAGCTCCATCCAGTGGGCTGATAGCTCATCCTTGGAGTCATCCCTTTTTTTCACAGAGGNGGTACCCACACGTTTGCAGCTGAGTCATTTCATCAACCAGTTTCCTGCCTGTAGAATTTTGAGAGTCTGACAGCCTTCTTTCATTTAATCCTCTCACTTTTCCTTTTCACCCACACTGGCAGTGTTTCTGTTGTTATAACATTCTCAGTAACCTTGTGGGTCTCCTGAATGTGTCTAAGGGCTTCTCTCCATTAGACAAAAGGCTTCTCCACAAATCTTTCTTGGACAAGCCCATCCCCATTTTTGGCTTCTGAGATGGCTAAAGAGATGGGTCACAAACCTAATCTCTTCAGAGAGCCCCATTTGTGACTGAATTCCCTGATCTTTTTATCCTCCCAGGACACTAACAAAATATTGTTTGGGCACTGTTTTTTTTATCTTGTTGTTGTTCGGACACATTTTTGACATTCTCTCCAGAGCATCCTTTACTGACAGTGATTCTTAATTTATGTGTCTTTTGCAACCTGCCTAGGCTGAAAATTTCCCAGATCATCAAGTTCTACCCTCACTTTATCTCTTCCCTCTCACATTTTACTATAAGCAGTAAAACCAAGTTTTACCTTCAAAACTTTTCTTCAGAATATCCTCAGTTAAATGTCAGCATTCATCAGTTGCTATTCTGCTTTCCATATAATAGTGGTAGGACACAACTCAGCTAAGCTTCTCTCCATTTTCCAATAATATGTTCCTTACTTCTTTCTGAGCCCTTACCAACAGAGCTTTTAATCTGTATTCCTACCAGTAATCTGTTCATGATGATTTAGGTATTCTCAACAAAGATACAGATTTTCATGATTATGTTTCTCACATCATTCTCGCCTTCACAATCAATCTTCTTTTTTTTTTTTTTTTTTTTTT
>NW_023196598.1:0-649 GCF_002007445.2 Ailuropoda melanoleuca
ATGGATTCCTGTCTCACATTGAGGTCTTTCATCCATTTGGAGTTTATTTTTGTGTATGGTGTGAGAGAGTTCGACCACATCTTCTTAATCCAGTCATCTGTTGAAGGGCATCTCAGCTTCTTCCACAATTTACCTATTGTGGACAATGCTGCTATGAACATTGGGGTGCATACGGCCCTTCTCTTCACTATGTCTGTATCTTTGGGGTAAATACCCAGTATTGCTATTGCTGGATCATAAGGTAGCTCAATTTTTAACTTCTTTTTANTTGCTATTGCTGGATCATAAGGTAGCTCAATTTTTAACTTCTTTTTAATTTAAATAATATATTTTATTCAATCCAACATGTCTAAAATATTATCACTTCAACATGTAGTAAATATAGAAAGTATTAAAATTTTATATTCTTTTTCATGCTAAGTCTTCAAAATCCAGTGTGTTTTACGCATTGCAATTCAGACACTAAATTTTCATCAAAAATTCAGACACTAAATTTTCATCAGAAATTCTTTTTATTTTATTTATTTTTTCATTTTCTCCATCATCTAGAGGTTTATTAACATATATATTTAGGGGAGTTAGGGTTAAGATGGCGGAGGAGTAGGGGACACCTTTTTCAGCCGGTCCCCTGAGTTGAGCTGGATAGGTA
>NW_023196599.1:0-1061 GCF_002007445.2 Ailuropoda melanoleuca
GCAGGGTGTGAAAGTTCCCTAGTATTATGGTATTACTATCTATTACTTCCTTTATGTTTGTTTTTAACTGCTTAAGTATTTTGGTGCTCCCTGTTGGGTGCATACATATTTACAGTTGTTATAAGTTCTTGTTGGATTGTCCCCTTAATGATTTTACAGTGCCTTCTTTGTCTCTTGTTAGTCTTTGTTTTAAAATTTACTTTGTCTATACAAGTATTGCTAACCTTACTTTCTTTTCAGATTCATTTGCATGATAAACATTTCTTCATCCCCTCACTTTCAATCTGTGTGTGTTATTAGGTCTAAAATCTGTCTCTTGTAAGCAGCATATAGGTGGGTTTGGTTTTTATCTATTCCAATACCCTATGTCTTTTGATGGGAGTATTTAATCCATTAGTGTTTAAAGTAATTATTGAGCGATATGTACTTATTGCCATTTTGTTACTTGTTTTATGGTTTAAACTTTACTAACTTTTCTTCATTCCTTTCTTCCCTTGCTCTCTTTTCTCATGATTAGTTGGCTTTCCATGGTGATATACTCGGATTCTTTATCTTTATTTCTTACATACCTACTGCTGGTTTTTGACTTGTGGTCACCATTTGGTTTGCATATAACACAATCTGTATATAACAATCTGTGTTAAGTTGATTGTCACTTAAGTTTGAATCCATTCTCCCCCCCAACACACACACACATTTTAGTTATGTGGTGTCATACTTTACGTCCTTTTATTTTGTGTCATTTGACTGATTTTTGTAAATATATTTCTTCTTTACTGCTTTTTTGCTTCCTCTTTTCCATTACTCTAGCTTAAGGTCTTTTTCACTCAGAGTCCACTTTAAGATTTCTTGTAGGGCTGGTTTAATGGTCATGAATTCCTTTTACTTTTGCTGTCTGGGAAACTCTTTATCTCNTACTTTTGCTGTCTGGGAAACTCTTTATCTCTCCTATTTTTTTTATGTTAAATAAATGCATCATTTCCCTCTTGAATTATTTTTTTATTTTATTATTATATTATGTTAGTCACCATACAGTACATCCCCGGATTCCAATGCAAAGT
>NW_023196600.1:0-2501 GCF_002007445.2 Ailuropoda melanoleuca
TTTTATTTCTTTTTAATAGTGTGTTTGTCTATAATTTTCTCTCCAAGCATAGCCTTATTTGTATTCATAGGCTTCTGTCTTCCTTATTGTCATTATTTTTTACATAGTCTTCGATGTTGTTTCTATTTCCCCATTGAGTCAAGAGTTAGGTGAGAATTCTTTGCATTTTCCAAGTGGTTGTTTGGTAATATTTTATTCTAAGAGACCAATAGTTAAACCTTTACTGATTTATGATCCTTACTCCCAGTTAATGAATATTATAATATGCACAAAACCTTTGTGAGTTAGTAGCACAGATTTTATGTCTACATAAGACCAACATTAATGTGATTAAAAAAAGAAATAGAGGCACCGGGGTGGCTCAGTCGAGTAAGTGTCTGCCTTCGGCTCAGGCCATGATCCCAGGGTCCTGTGATGGAGCCCCTCATTAGGCTCCTTGCTCAGTAGGGAGCCTGCTTCTCCCTCTGCCTCTGCCTACCACTCTCCCTGCTTGTGTTCTCTTTCTCCCGGTGTCAAATAAATGAGTAAAATCTTTAAAAAAAATTAGATGTGAAATATTTTCTATACCTACACAACATATTATGAGTTAAAATCCATTTGTGTAAATTGGCCACTCTTTTTCAGAATTTAATGTGATTTTTCAATGTAAATACAATTCACAGTTCTAAAGCATTTACAGGATAAAAACCACATATCATTGGCCACAGGGCAAGAATGGAGATTGGGCTTAACCGAGCTTTGGACAACTGTGTCAGAGAGGCCATACTTGATGTTAGACTTTATATTTCTAGAGCCCTCAAAAGAATAGAAAACTAATGTGACAGCCTGAATCCTATTAATCTCTAATTTTTAGCCCCAGTACCAATTCTTTTCACTTAATATTTAAAATGCCACCTCCCAGACTTATATGTTAAAATATCAAAAGTTGGAAGAAAGAAAAATAAACTATTTTTCTACTATCCACAGATAATATTTTAACATTTTAAAGATTTAATTAATAACGTATGCATAATATTTCTAACAAGAAGGAAAAAATCTCTTAAACAAATCTTTGTCTCTTTATAATTTTCAAATCCAGTAATCTTATTCCTTCTGGATGTTCCTAGTCACTACACTGTCAATTAGAAAAATTAATTATTTTAAATGTTTTCATTTCCCTGGGACTTTAAGAAGATGAAATTCAGTTAATGCCTTTATATTCTACAGGCACATAGTAAAAAGCAGATCTTCCCTTTCTGATCAGTAGCTCCATGCTCTGTTCCAACTGCACTGAGCCTTTGGAAGGGAGAGGCCTGAGGACACAGAAGCAGGAAGATCAGAAAACATTAAACGACCGAAATATTTTAACTGTAATTCTTTCACTTGAAATAATGGTCATTTTGACATTTTTATCTGAGTTCCAGTATTTCTTCTGACATTACTAAAATAGATTACAAAAATTAGAAGCAAGTTTTAGTAACTACAGCTCTTGAACAAAGTTCCAGCCCAGCCAGAGAGATATATTTGGAAACACTCCACAGTGACCAAGTGTTCCAAAAGCAATATGCAACTTTTCAGAAGTCAGGGTCGAATCAGAGGAAAACTGCTCTATACCAAGGTGAATCCTAACAGGACTTCATCTCCTGTGTCCAAACTGTTATCATCTGCTTAATATAGCCATAAATTTTGATCAGCTAAAGTTGGCAGAAAGTAGGGGAAAAATCTGCTTGACTGGGCTTGTATTTGATCAACAATAGGATGAAACAAGGCAGTTTGGGGGAAAAAAAAAGATTTGATTGGTATTGAGTAAAGTTGTTTCTATCATCAGAAATAATTGTAAACTATTTTAGGGAGGCCAGACAATTAAATGGGTAGAACTCTTTTGCACACCCAGCTCCATGCTTTGAAGGAGGGCAGAACCTTCTGAAGAGGAGAGTGGTAATAATGATGGGAATAGCTCGGAATATGGCAATATGGCTTATATTTACTGTGCTTTTACTATGTGCTGGGTGTCATACTAAGTTCTTCATCTTAAATACCTCATTTAGTTGCACACTACTGTGTATGTTCTGTCTGAGGTACAAAGGTGTTACCATATAATTCAGTATCACGCAGTAGCAATGTGCAAAATATTGAAAAGATACCACAGGTGACATTCTTTAAAATATAGACTAGAGCAAAGACACAATGCCTTCAACACTGAATCTCCCATGTGGTATTAGCACATTTGCATCCCCACCAAGCACACAGTCTTTGTCAGAGTGTGTTAATCTCAGGTCCATGAGAAACATGCGCCATGATGCAGTTAGACATGCAAGATATTTCCCAGGGTAAATGTCTGTGACGGAAAATGGGAAGAAGACCAGAAAAGATAGATGATGATTCAGGTCAGACACTTGTGAAGGACAGAGGGAAGAAAGGTTATATGGCAGTTTGGCAGGGCCAGTGGGGAGTCCTCCAGCCATTCCCTTTTATAAGAGGAGCTCTGCATCTCCCAGGAATGGGGCTGCTTGAGTCTCCTG
>NW_023196601.1:0-1699 GCF_002007445.2 Ailuropoda melanoleuca
TTTTATTTCTTTTTAATAGTGTGTTTGTCTATAATTTTCTCTCCAAGCATAGCCTTATTTGTATTCATAGGCTTCTGTCTTCCTTATTGTCATTATTTTTTACATAGTCTTCGATGTTGTTTCTATTTCCCCATTGAGTCAAGAGTTAGGTGAGAATTCTTTGCATTTTCCAAGTGGTTGTTTGGTAATATTTTATTCTAAGAGACCAATAGTTAAACCTTTACTGATTTATGATCCTTACTCCCAGTTAATGAATATTATAATATGCACAAAACCTTTGTGAGTTAGTAGCACAGATTTTATGTCTACATAAGACCAACATTAATGTGATTAAAAAAAGAAATAGAGGCACCGGGGTGGCTCAGTCGAGTAAGTGTCTGCCTTCGGCTCAGGCCATGATCCCAGGGTCCTGTGATGGAGCCCCTCATTAGGCTCCTTGCTCAGTAGGGAGCCTGCTTCTCCCTCTGCCTCTGCCTACCACTCTCCCTGCTTGTGTTCTCTTTCTCCCGGTGTCAAATAAATAAGTAAAATCTTTAAAAAAAATTAGATGTGAAATATTTTCTATACCTACACAACATATTATGAGTTAAAATCCATTTGTGTAAATTGGCCACTCTTTTTCAGAATTTAATGTGATTTTTCAATGTAAATACAATTCACAGTTCTAAAGCATTTACAGGATAAAAACCACATATCATTGGCCACAGGGCAAGAATGGAGATTGGGCTTAACCGAGCTTTGGACAACTGTGTCAGAGAGGCCATACTTGATGTTAGACTTTATATTTCTAGAGCCCTCAAAAGAATAGAAAACTAATGTGACAGCCTGAATCCTATTAATCTCTAATTTTTAGCCCCAGTACCAATTCTTTTCACTTAATATTTAAAATGCCACCTCCCAGACTTATATGTTAAAATATCAAAAGTTGGAAGAAAGAAAAATAAACTATTTTTCTACTATCCACAGATAATATTTTAACATTTTAAAGATTTAATTAATAACATATGCATAATATTTCTAACAAGAAGGAAAAAATCTCTTAAACAAATCTTTGTCTCTTTATAATTTTCAAATCCAGTAATCTTATTCCTTCTGGATGTTCCTAGTCACTACACTGTCAATTAGAAAAATTAATTATTTTAAATGTTTTCATTTCCCTGGGACTTTAAGAAGATGAAATTCAGTTAATGCCTTTATATTCTACAGGCACATAGTAAAAAGCAGATCTTCCCTTTCTGATCAGTAGCTCCATGCTCTGTTCCAACTGCACTGAGCCTTTGGAAGGGAGAGGCCTGAGGACACAGAAGCAGGAAGATCAGAAAACATTAAACGACCGAAATATTTTAACTGTAATTCTTTCACTTGAAATAATGGTCATTTTGACATTTTTATCTGAGTTCCAGTATTTCTTCTGACATTACTAAAATAGATTACAAAAATTAGAAGCAAGTTTTAGTAACTACAGCTCTTGAACAAAGTTCCAGCCCAGCCAGAGAGATATATTTGGAAACACTCCACAGTGACCAAGTGTTCCAAAAGCAATATGCAACTTNCAATATGCAACTTCTCAGAAGTCAGCGTCGAATCAGAGGAAAACTGCTCTATACCAAGGTGAATCCTAACAGGAATTCATCTCCTGTGTCCAAACTGTTATCATCTGCTTAATATAGCCATAAATTTTGATCAGCTAAAGTTGGCA
>NW_023196602.1:0-839 GCF_002007445.2 Ailuropoda melanoleuca
AGTTCTCCAAAATTGGGAGATTTTCTGGAGAATGTTGTTTGCAGTCAGATGAGAGTTACTCCTTCACGCAGCTGTTATAAGTTGTGGAATCGTGTGATGTAAAAATGGATGTGCGGTGGCATCTATGACACTGGATAAAATGCAGTCAACTGCCAACAGAGACATCTGCCAACAGCAAAACTGTGTTAGTCGTTGAAATAGATAACAAAGCAGGAACCTAGATAACTAAACCCAGACCGTTAAAACATGTCTCAATATCCTTCTCAGTCAGTTTCAGAGACCCAGGTGGCTTTTTCTGTTAGCTTAGTCATGGGCTGTTTACTTGCCTGTATTTATGAGGTACAGAAGGAAGATTTGCTATGGCACAAACACCACCCTTGGGAGTTCCTTAAGAGGAAATCATAGGCCATGTTAATTTGGTTGTGAATTTAAAATGGTTTGTTGAGTCGTTTTTTTGTTTTTTGTTTTTTAAGACTTTATTTCTTTATTTGACAGAGAGAAAGAAAGGTCAAGAAGGGGGAGTGGCAGGCAGAGGGAAAAGCAGACTCCCCACTGAGCAAGGAGCCTGATGTGGGGCTCGATCCCAGAACTCTGGGATCATGACCTGAGCCGAAGGCAGATGCCCAAACAACTGAGCCACCCAGGCGCCCTTTGGTGAGTTTTAACAGCAGAAGTGGTGTCTGTGTGAGCAGTGGTAGCCCTTAGATGGGTACAGTCCCCATTGGTAATAAAAATATCATTCATTCTGGGGCGCCTGGGTGGCACAGTGGTTAAGCATCTGCCTTGGGCTCAGGGCGTGATCCTGGCGTTATGGGATCGAGCCCCACATCAGGCTCTTC
>NW_023196603.1:0-3227 GCF_002007445.2 Ailuropoda melanoleuca
TGTTTATGAGAACTGATGCTTGACCCCCTCAACTGAGAAAGACTGATCTAGCCCACAATATAAGGAGTAAGGGTCAGACTGCATTTGAGCTCATCTGAAAATTGCATTGTATCTTAGACTCTCATGACTTCTTCCTAAATGATACTTCTTGTTCCCCTGCCACATGCCACACTTTGTGACATTAACAAAGCAGGTGTCAAACATTGTGCTTGCCGTAGTATTGGTGAAAACTCAGACGCTCAGAAACATATCATCTTGCTCGAGGTTAAAGGCATTGTTCCATCTCCTATACGTGCAAGATACATGTATGGACATGAGCCGGGAAAACCTCAAGACACAGACTCTGTTTGTATAGAATGATGCAATCAGGAAGTCTGAGAACTGAAAGTTTCAAAAGGTTGATCCAAAGTCAACCATTTTTTCCCTAAGAGCCCCATTGCCACATTATTTCATGCCAATAACTACTAAATGGAGCACTTCCTAGGGGCAAAACACGGTTGAGCACTTTCCAAGTATTGATTCCTTTCTCTCATTCATCCCTGAGGTCGGTATGATTATGCCCAGTTCACAGATGTGGCAACTGAGGTGCAAAGAGATGAAGTGATTAGTTCAGTGTCACCCCCACTAGCAAGTGTTGGAGCAGAAACTGATCCTCTCATCATCTAGACTGGGGGTTAGCAAACATTTCTTGTGAAGGGCCAGATAGTAAAGATTTCAGGCTTTGTGGGCCACACATTCTCTGTGGCAACTTCTCAGCTCTGCTGTTACAGCAAGAAAGCCGCAGAAAACCCGTGAAGGAATGAGCACGGGTGTGTTCCAGTAAGCCTTTTATGGATACTTGTGAGTCACACAAAAACGGCAGCTGCCTGGANACCAGCTGCCTGGATCCGGCCCACGGGCTGTGGTTTGCCAAACCTTCATCGAGACCATCACAGGTTCTGACTTGACGAAGAACTGCACAATGAATCTAGGAATTCAGAGTGAAACATGTTGTTTCTATCAGCCAATCAGAAAGCTTTAATTATCAAGTAAAACATTGAAAAGAAAGACCTTATCTCCACTTAAAAGTGGGTTTAAGTACCAGCAAACAGGCAACTGAGATGTTGGGGTATGTATGTGGAGCAAAGTGAGTTTGACTTTGGGCCTAAAGTTCTACTCACAGATGTTTGCTCTGGAAAGAGAAAACAGAGGGGCTGGCTGGGAAATGGCAGCACCATTCAGAAGGCAGGTGCAAGACCATGCCCTTGGGGAGAGTGAATGTTCTTGGTTTTCCTCTTTCTTTCTCAGTCCTAGCAAGACCGATATGAGAATGTCCCCTCGCCTTCCCTACAGTGAGGAAAGTAAGCTTGAGACATTCAAATAGCTCAAGAGGGGATGCAGGTGCCTATGGGTAGGCAAAGGCCAGCTCTACTTTCTGGGCAAAGGAGTCCAGTCAGTCTTTGGGTTTTGAAGCCCTGGGCTCCAAGGGGGTGGTTGGGGTGCCAGCATAAGGGAGAGAGACAACAGGAGACCTAGTATCCCAATGGGCTGAGCACGAAAAGCTGACACCCTCTGGGTCAAATCATGGTGTAACATGAGCAGAGCTTGGCACTGAGGCACATCGTCTAGCCTGGAAGAGACACAATGGTGTGGTCAGTGGCTGCCCTGCAGAGCCTTTCAGGTGGATGGAACCAGGGTGAGCCCAAGCCATGCGACTGCTGGCACCAATCCAAGCCAGCTGTGTGTGTGGGATTTGAGTAAGCTTGGCCCCTTTCCATCAGGTCAATCCCACCAGGCTCCTGAGCAATTTGCAGAGGAGACAGCCTCAAGGGGGAGATGTTGGACTTTCAGACAAGATGGACCTTGAAGGGCAAATCCATTTTTAGTAAGGAAAGAAAATGAATAGATGGGAAGTGTTTGCACCCAAGCTCTGGGAAGCCTTCACTGGGTTATCTGAGGACTAAGTGAGATCTTGTATTTGGAGACTTCCTCATGTGGCCTGATGTGCCCTGGGAAATAAAAACTGTCACCTTCATGCCCCCCACTTGGACATTCTCCCCCCCATTAAGGATGAGAGAGCCTCATACAGGCTCTGCAGATTCACTCCTTGAGTCTCTGGGTTTAGAAACCGGCCCTCGCTCACTGGGCATCCTGCAGAGGCAGACCTGGGCAGCCAGTTGGCAAGTCTATCTTCTCTTTGCCTTCTGCTTCTCCGTGCTAGCCCTTAGCGCCCCTTCTTGGAACACCAAACTCCTCCCCTCGGAACCCAGACATCTCCGTGCCCTTACATCCTCGAGCTCTGGGATTCCCAGATTCCCAGCTGAATGAGAGGGCAGTTGGAAGTCCATCTGAGGGACTAGTTACCTAAAAGCAGGTGGACAGGGTGGGGCACTGGTGGAGTGAGACCCCGGACATGGGTCCCGAGGGAAGGCACCTGGTGCCGGGTGCAGTTCTGCAGGCATGGCCCTCTCTGTTCTAGAGGGCTGTCTAGAGGGCTGGGGAGAAGGGGTTGGTGTGAGGCCTGTCTCATCATTCTGGTTATGGACAGTAGGGAACTTACCAACATGAGAAGAGAAAATCAAAAGTCACATACATTTGAAACTTCCTGAAATTGCTTATCATCTCAGCCTCATTACCAAGAAGCATAATCATGATTACTTACAGTCACTAAGGGTCATAATTCCTTCTTTTCCCAGTGTCCTGTATTCCCGAATTGATATCCCAAGACTTGTGGTTGCAGCTCTGATGAATGGGGCCATCTCCACAAGCTGCATGCACACTTTTGCGTTATCTCTAGGTGATCATTCTTGAAGGACTTACTGTCTTCTCTTAACAAAAGACAGGACACTGCTCCCAAGAGGTGACTCTGCAGACCAGGAAGCAGCTCCTGGATCTCTTGTCAGCCCGGGTCTTCCAGGTCACTGTCATAGCATTTCTCTGTAGGCTGACGCTCTGACTCCTGGGGCCTTGCCAACCTGAAGAGGGCTGGCCAATTCCTAGAGATAGTAAATGATTCACCTGCAAGCACACTTTCCATATGTGAGCCAACCAATACAGAGCCCATTCCCAACCACCTCCTTTACTGGGCTCTCACACTCTGGGCAACGATCCCCCTGCCCTGACCCCCCTGGGGTCAAGAACCAGACAACGAGAGAGAGCCCCTACAGCCCGGAGCCCGCCAAAATTATTCAAGCTGGCCAATCCTGTGCCTGCTTACTCTGCTGCGTCTGTTCCTTCCCATGGAAACC
>NW_023196604.1:0-795 GCF_002007445.2 Ailuropoda melanoleuca
CTGTGGCTGCCCATCCCTATGCTGCCCAGTGGCCTGTGGCCAGGCCTCCTCCGGCAGCTCAGCCTGCTGTGTGCCCAGCTCCTGCCAGACGTCTTGCTGCGTGCCTGTGAGCTGCAGGCCTGCCGTGTGCCTGCCTGTGAGCTGCAAGCCCATCGTGTATGTGGCTTCCTCCTGCCAGTCCTCTGGGGGCTGCCAGCCCTCCTGCCCCACCCTGGTCTGCAGGCCTGTTCCCTGTGGCACCCCTAACTGCTGCTGAGCCCATGGCCTCCTAGGACCCCTCCTCTGTGTGGTCAGAAGCAGCTGTTCTCCGAACTCCTACCAGGCAGCCCAGACATCATCCACTTCAGACCTCCTGGACCCCATAGACCATCTTACAGCAAAGCCACTTGATCCCCTCTAACCAGTCAGAGAGAGTCACCCCCAGTGTCCCTGGCCCCGGCCTGGGCCATCCACACAGCACCCACCCTGGCTGGTGNGTTCTCCTGGGATGGTCATACCCCTCAGCATGTTGGGGAGCACCTCTGAGAAAAGTGGTAATCCAGGCTCTTGGATCTGAATGGGACATTCCTTCCCACTGTTTCAAATGAGGACTTCCTGCATCATTCTTGGGACCCTAGAAAGTGTGCCAATGACGAGCAAACGCTGGGAGGAAGAGACACAGCCCAAGGGACCTGCAGCGGTTTGGTTATGTGTAGGACTTCCCGAGGGGAGAGGTCCATCGTGGGTTGCCCCAAAGGTTGCACGAAGGAGCCAGGGTGACAGGGATGCAGACTTCAGTTCAAAGAAGAAAGAGTT
>NW_023196605.1:0-1532 GCF_002007445.2 Ailuropoda melanoleuca
GTCATGCATTTGTTCACTGTTCATCTCCCCCACTACTCTCTCAGTCCTTGGCGGGTAGACACAGCACCACACGGGCTGTGCTCTGGGTCTACAAAGAGCTGCAGCCTAAAACATGCTTCACTGCTGAGGAAAGCAAGAGAGGGGAGGGAGGGTAGGAAGGAGGGAGCCAAGACTTGAGTGTGACAGCCAGTCAACCCACCTTCTCTGAAGCTTCCTCCCCTAACCAGGGCCCTTGTGACACACTTTTCAGAGCAATTAGCACTTCCTGGGATTATCACCATCTCCTTAAGAGGGGAAGATTTTCTACAGCAGAACCCATTCTAAAGGCAAGGCAGAGGGAGAATTCAGCAAAAAGAGGTTAGAGCCTCAGGCTCTAGGCTAGCCCCCCTCTTTTGGAGTCAGGTCATCTCATAGTCAGCCACACAAGCACAGCTTACTTGCAGTAGGCCAGCCATCAAATCTTGTTCCAGACTCAAACTTGCCCATGTGCGTGATGCACCTTGCTCTTTGTTCCCAAAGCTACCTTGCTCTGTTGAACCTAGGACCATTTTATATTTATATAGTGACTGGGGAAGGAGGTGAATACATGAGAGGAGGCTAATGGGTTTCTTGAAGCCTTGGGTGGGGGGGAACCTTGAAAGAACCCAAAGGTCTGTATTCTTCCAAACAACGAGGTGCCATCCAGGATCTGGTATGGTCTGGTGCATCAGATGATTTCAAGATGGATGGTATCATCTGGTCTCCATCAGGTTTCCATAATCAATGTGCAAACAAGGGGTATAGAATGGAAAAAGCAGGGTTAATGATTAATCATACTATGGGGCTGAGAGGAGCATAAACCATAAGTAAGGAACATAACAAACAACAACATGAAGCTAGGTTAACAACGTAACTCAATCAACTATAGTACTGCCTTTGCTTTCAAGACAGGCCCCGGAAGCAAGCATCCAGCCTCAATCTGAATCCCGATCTGAAATCAATCTGAATTTGCAAAANGAAAGGACCGAAGGGCCCATCTTTCAGGCATTTCCAAGCTGGCTCTGCCAACTGTATTAGCTCTCTGATAATTAATCACAGCCCTGTTTGGACAGTTACCACAACTAGAAATCGGAGGAGTGAAAACAAGAAGATTACAAATTATTCAGGTAAACGAATAAGAATAAAATGGGAGCCAGAAAAGGACACTGGAATAGATAATACAGCCTGAGTTACTGTATTAATTGACCAAGATATTGATATTTTATAAGGCTTATGGAATTTCATTTAAAATGTGCACAGCGGAACTCAATGGAAAGGCCATCCCATGACATCATACTGCCCCTGCAATGACGTAACACCACATTGCATGTACTGGAGTACTTTTGGGGACAGAAAAGCGCCCTGCCCCCGGACAGTTGCCACAGGGCCCAACTGTCAAATGCTGTACTGGAGGGTGGTTTTGACTCCACCTAGATGATAGAGCACTACACTTCTCTGTGTATAGAGAGTTCTCGCTGTGAGCACCGAAACGGGAAGTCGTGCTGAATTAACCA
>NW_023196606.1:0-749 GCF_002007445.2 Ailuropoda melanoleuca
CGGGGAGCGTGGGAGTTCTTGCCTTGACTGCAGCGCTCACCCTGCAGGCGTCTACATGGCTCACAACTTAGCAAGCTGCGCACTTCACGTGTGGTTTTTTGTATCAATGCTATGAATGTATTTTCCCAGAAATAAAGGAACAAACCGCTATAAAGGAGGCTGAGAGCGGAACCAGGAAGCCTGAGCGGCAGCTCAAGAGACCTGGATCCGACCCCATTCTGGCCCTTTCCGCCTTGTGACCCAGGGGCCCGACCCAGATCTCCCTAAACCAGTTTTCCACTGGTAAAATGAGAAGCACCCTCACTGCCCAGCTTTCCTGAGGGTCAGTGACAGGAGCAGAGCCCTGGCTTACAGTAAACACGAACAAATTGGGAGTATTTTGGGGGGCAGCGGGCCTGTGCACAACCCCCCACAACAGCTCCTTCCAGAGAATCTCCGCTGTCCCCGCTCACCTCCGGGCCCACGCCTTCCCCAACCTCAGTGATGCATCTTCCCAACCTCACGCTCCCCTGTAACGCCCCCTCCCCCCAAACACTTGTTGGCCCCAGGACGTGGACACACAGGCAGTCCTGGAAGGTAGAGTACCGTGTAGCCGCGNATAGAACCGGACCAGGGCCACAGGCCGGCTGCCCCACAGGCACCCTCCGGCTCGCGTGCTCTGCGCCCCAGGCCTCGGCGCCCACTGCGCCCCCTCGCCGCCTGCGCACCCCAGCCCTGGCTGCACTGCCCCTTGCCCAGGCCGGATCACC
>NW_023196607.1:0-178 GCF_002007445.2 Ailuropoda melanoleuca
GGGACCTCAACACCCCACTATCAGAAATAGAACACCCTGGCAAAAACTAAACAAAGAATCAAAGGCTTTGACTACCATACTCGATGAGTTGGGCCTCATAGATATATATAGAACACTACACCCCAGAACCAAAGAATACTCATTCTATTCAAATGCCCATGGAACATTCTCAAGAATA
>NW_023196607.1:510-655 GCF_002007445.2 Ailuropoda melanoleuca
CAAAACAATAGAAAAATCTAAAATGCAGTTTCTATATTATCACCTCAAGAAGCTGGAACAGCAACAGAGGGACAGGCCTAACCCACTAACGAGGAAGCAGTTGACCAAAATTAGAGCAGAAATCAATGTATTAGAAAACAGAAGT
>NW_023196607.1:918-1119 GCF_002007445.2 Ailuropoda melanoleuca
AACCTATAATCTACCAAGACTGAAACAGGAAGAAATAGATTTCTTAAACAGGCAAATTAACTATGAAGAAATTGAGTCAGTGATAAACAACTTTCCAAACAACAAAACTCCAGGCCTGGATGGTTTTCCGGTGGAATTCTACCAAACATTCAAAGAAGAAATAATACCTATTCTCCTAAAGCTATTTCAAAAAATAGAAAC
>NW_023196608.1:0-345 GCF_002007445.2 Ailuropoda melanoleuca
GAATATGGTGGAAGTGATGGCGTCCTTATTTCTGGGCCTGGGCTTTTAGAGAGAGCTGGGTTCTCCTATCCCGGAGCACCTGCTCTAGGAGCCAGGCTCCCCTACTGTGAGGAAGCCCACGCGATAGGCTCCTGGCAGAGCCAGGACCCTCTTGGTGGCAGGGAGCGGACCGTCCAGGAGGCGGGTCCCCATCCAGTGGCCCTGGCTGACGCCGTGGAGCACAGAGCAGCCCTCCCCACTGAGTCCTGCCAAAATGCAGGCTTGGGAACAAAATAACATGATATGAAAGGTTTTCAGCCACTGAGTTTAGGGGTGTCTTGTTATGCAGCAAGAGCTCACTTGAAG
>NW_023196608.1:365-1241 GCF_002007445.2 Ailuropoda melanoleuca
GGCCCTGGGCGGAGGACGCGTGGTTTCTGGAACCTGTTTTCTCATCAGAGAGCAGAGAGTCTGTACGTCGCAGGGTTTGGTGACAATTGAGCATCCAGAACGCTGCTCAGCACTGTCATCCATCTCCCGAAACAGGGTCGAGTCAGCAAATCCCCACGTCACAGGCAAGGCTGCTGAGGACGCTTGCCCAGGTCACACACCAGCGAGCAGCCATGCGAGGATTCAAACTCAGGATGGGGCTGCAGTGCAGCCCCAGAATTTTCCAGACACGACCCTGCCTCTGCAAAGCACACACCCCTAAGACAGCCTTCGGCTCCCACTCACTTTGCTTCTTTTCCCAGAAACCACCGTCTTCCCTTCCCAGAGAAATCCCACCTCCCCAAGAATGGCTGCAGCAATGCTCCCACCCTCAAGTTGAAGGGCAGATGGGCAGACCCCCTGGGCCCAGCTTTCCTGACCGATGGCATGTCCTTCTCCGTGGTGACACTGCCCTGGCCCTGAGACCTGCTGGCCTGGGAGCAGCCCTCCCCGATGGTCACACTGCTGCCGGCAGTGACCCCGAGCAGCGGATGGCAGCTCTGATTCAAGGCTCAAGAACTTCCGGGGGTCTGAGTGCCCACCTGGCGTCTGCACCCCTGTGTCGACCGCACCTCCCCCTTTCCTTTCCCTCTCAGAGTGGCTGGAGGACCAGCCCCAGGCAGGACTTGGGAGGCTGGTGACAACATGAGGTTCAGGGCTCAGCAGGGGGTGCTGTGCCCTGGGCAGGGGCTTCCAGGGGGCAAGTGAAGCTGTGGAGAGGTGGGGAAGTACTGGGAGCTGGGATCGGTCAGCACCCGTCTGCAGGTCCATTTCTCACCACGTTCATGCGGGAGGTCC
>NW_023196609.1:0-282 GCF_002007445.2 Ailuropoda melanoleuca
CGGCTGTAACCTATGTATGTCCTCTTAGCAACTCCTAATCAAATCCTACTGCCTAAAAATCTAAGATCTAACAGGCATTTTGTTTTCCTACCAAAGCTTCTAAATTATTCGGGAGCAAGGGAGTACCTGAATCTATACTGGGATGCATGTACCCCAAAGGGTTCACAAAATAATCCAATGGAATACAGGAGGAAAAACAGAACTTTTATTTGTGGACATTTGTCTCATCCTTTAAAAACTTCTATTTTAGGGTGGGGCACCTGGGTGGCACAGCGGTTAAGC
>NW_023196609.1:572-844 GCF_002007445.2 Ailuropoda melanoleuca
TTCTACTGCTATGGGTTGATCAAAAAATGTTTGGAGATCCTATCATGTACTCCCCACAGATCTAGGTACAAAAAGGAGTTGCTGTGCTCAGATAAAAGTGTGAGGATGAGGGACACCTGGGTGGCTCAGTCGACTGAGCATCTGCCTTTGGCTCAGGTCATGATTCCAGGGTCCTGGGATTGAGTCCCACATTCGGCTCCTTGCTCAGTGAGGAGCCTGCTTCTTCCTCTGCCGGCCGCTCTCCCGGCTTGTGCTTTCTCTCTCTCTCTCTC
>NW_023196610.1:0-1258 GCF_002007445.2 Ailuropoda melanoleuca
TTCTAAACCCTAACTACACACTCAAAGCAATCCAAAATAATAAATAGTGTTAGCACATCACACAGATGCTTCCTGTCTCCTCACTCAGTGTTATGGAGGAATGAGATCATCAGGACTTTGGCAGCCTCATACAAGGTCCTTCTCTGTATGGATGAACATCTTACCAAGCAGAGTCACAAGGTCCTGCAACCCTTATATAATTGGGGACTCCTTGTATAGTTCTTGGTTAGGCCTGTAAAAAGAGAAAGGAGAGGAAGTAGGCACTGTCTCTCTCTTCCCAGAATTTGCTTTCCAGAACTATGCATAGTTAATTCCTTTCATTAGCTGTTCCCCAGCCCTCTCCTGCCCATCACAGCACCGGTCCTTTCTTTAAGTTGTCCATGAGATGGTTCTATTTGCATATCTTGCCTTCATTGCGCTCAACATTTCCAAAATCACATAACTATCACATCCTCATATTAGTACAAGTGGAGACACTTGAAAAATAATAATTGGCATCCTAAGAGAAATGATAGGAAACTTGCAGCTGTTGGAAAGCACGCATAGGAGGAGAAAGAACCTGTCATCCTCTGGCCAAACATGAACCTATTTAAGTGGCATGTTGGTTACATTTCTAGGGATATGTTAAATTGGCCTTAAGTAACCAGGTCACAAAGGTTAGTAGAGGCCAGTATTAGTTGCGGAAGAGTTTTGAATCTCCTGACGTGATAATCTCCTTCCTCCCCTCTAAAGGCAGTCAAGAAAGGTGCATATGCCTGTTGTGTAACTGAAAGAAATCTGAATTTAAAAAATTAGGTGTTTTAGCCTCATTTTTGGACAATGGTAGTTTCTTCATGCTTTCACTTCAAGACTTACCTCAAATTCTGTTTATTTCTGAAGTTAAAACTACTTTAGGTCTTAATGGCATTTGCTGGTACATTTCATTATTTAAAAGTTACCTTGAATTTTAGGTAGTGACAGATGTTTATTCATATCTTCAAATCAGCACTGCCAGAACCTAACCCCAAATTTGCCCAAGAGACTTGAAACAAAACATCAATACTTGTTCCCATTTCCTGCAACCCTCCTATCCAGCATGGTTCAACATATCAGCAAAAATTTCTGATTTACATTCTATTTCCTCTCTCTAGCTAGTCATCAAGTTGCCTTGATTTTCTCTTTGAGATGTCTTGTTAACTATTCTTTAACATTCACTGACATTGATAAACCACTTCAGACTAAACCTGCTTCACTTCAAATATCAATTACTGAAATATTC
>NW_023196611.1:0-836 GCF_002007445.2 Ailuropoda melanoleuca
CCAATGCCTAAAGCAGCCATGATTCTTAACACGCACATCTGCACAAGAGTGGAAGTGGTGGCACTGTCTACATTTCCTGGGTGCACAGAAGAGATGTCTAGTACTCTCTTCAAAGCCTTTGGGAAGTTACTGCATCATAGGAAGCTGAAAAGAATTGAAGATTCTTAGGGACCACTTTGAACTTTCTCTGGTGTTCAGTAAACAGATGTTCAAAATAGAAGTAACAACAATATCAGCATTGTGAATATGATAGCCTTGTTAGTTTCAATCAGCAAGTTACTACTGGCTTCTAAAAATAGCTTCATAATTATGTCATTTTTACTCTGCTTTCCATGGTTTCTTTTATTTTGCCCTAAACTAATCCCAAAATAATCTGAAATCCAACTCTGACATCAAAAAAGGGGGAAGGTGGATATCTGTTTCCTGTGATTTTAAGAGAACAGAATCATCCTGTCTGTGGTGTGTAATAAAAATCAAAACAAACTCTCAAGAGCCTCCCAATTTTGTCTGTCAGATGAGTGAGAACAGTTTCTTAAGAGGTTAAAAAATTGAAATTGGCACCTTTTGAATAAGATGGGAAAAGAGAAATGTTTCTGTTTGTTATACGTGCATTTTAATTCATGGCTCGTCAAGATTCTTTCAGGGGAATTTTTTATGTTTTGCATCTTAAAGCTGTTGTATTATATTGCCATTTCTCTGAGTGAACCCTCAAGAGCCTAAATGACTTGCTTTAGATATGAAGTCATTAATTCACAGCCCCCCAGCTAGAGTAGAAATTGGATTCTGAATGAAAGTGACAGTACTAATTGTTGACAGTTACTTTTACCTTGTCCTCC
>NW_023196612.1:0-313 GCF_002007445.2 Ailuropoda melanoleuca
CAGCTTTCAGACTCAAGATGTTTTGAGACACAGCTGACTCTCAATTATAAGAGTAAAAGCAATTATCTAGAGTCTCACCATGCATTTAAGATTATGGTTTTATGTTTATTTATTAAAAATAACAGAAACCAGAGACACCTTGGTGGCTCAGTTGTTAACCGTCTGCCTTCGGCTCAGGGCATGATGGGATCGAGCCCCGCATCAGGCTCCCTGCTCTGCTGGGAGCCTGCTTCTTCCTCTCTCACTCCCCCTGCTTGTGTTCCCTCTTTCACTGGCTCTCTCTCTCTCTGTCAAATAAATGAATAAAGTCTTT
>NW_023196612.1:328-761 GCF_002007445.2 Ailuropoda melanoleuca
AAAAAAAAAAGAAAACTAACACAAACCAGACAAACAACTTATTTAATATGCAGTGTGTGTTGAAACTGATTTAAAGCAATAACCACAGACATACCCCTTGTGATTCTCCAAAATATCCTCCTTTTTTCCTCTGCAGTTTGAATCCAAATATTCAGCTTCGATTTTGATGTCTCTTCTAAGTGTTGCATCTTTCTGGGCTCTCTGCATATTAGAGGTGAAGAGAGAGAGAGAGAGAACTAAGAATCCCAAAATATGACATTTTGAAACTCAAGTTTAAGAGTTATTTTGGTCAACAATTAAGATTTCTGTTTTGTGTGAGCTGAAGTTACAATGCAATTGTTTATGAAAACACCCACAACACGGAATCTGTACTTTTCTAAAACAGCATTCCTATCTTACGAAGCAGAGAATGCGTTTGTGATTCTGTAGCTCC
>NW_023196613.1:0-705 GCF_002007445.2 Ailuropoda melanoleuca
GCCATGAAAATTAACAATCAAAATAAGCACCTATAGTAAAATTACTGGAGTATTTCTGTCTTCACCTATATTGTGAAGAATTAATTCAAAAGTATAATGATAGTTTGACATTTCCCTCAAGCCATAGGTCTCAAAGAAATTATGTGTCACTAAAAATTAAGAATCTAGAATAGGTAGATATTCCTAAATTCTTTTTCTTCTTGGAAATATAACACTGACATTTTTAAGTCAGGGCATAAAAAGGACATTTGTGGTGAATAATAGTTGTTCCAAATATAGCTATGGAAAAGGAGTTTAGGTTTTGCAGCTACTTATAACCTGATGACTTGAACATTACTTATTATCATACATGATAAAAGAGAGCCTATTACCATGTAAAGTACATGAGAAAAAAGTAATTGGGTTTATTTTAAATATATGACTATGTATTCAGTCTTTGGAATAGTGAAATGATAAATAGACCAAGTTTGGCTGCGTATATATTTCTGTTCAAATGATATGNATATATATTTCTGTTCAAATGATATGCAATTTACTTCGTTTTGCCTAAGTATCACTAATACAGACTTTTTCTCAGTAAATCTCAACTTATTTTGTTTGAGTTTTCAAATAGGTCCATACAAGGAAATTGTTTTCACATAAAATCATGTATTAAGAAAAGATGACTTTTCTGAAGGGATCGAGGTGATGGATTCATTAGATTCA
>NW_023196614.1:0-806 GCF_002007445.2 Ailuropoda melanoleuca
CTTGGTGTCAGATGATGACATTCCCATTCCGGTAATAAGAAGGAAGAAAGGATAAAGAAGAGGCAGCGTGCGCCAAAATTGCCCAGTGTCACTTCTGCTTACAACTCATTGGCCAGAATTGACTAATATGACCATACCTAGCTCTCAAAGAAGAGTAAGGAATGTAGTCTTTATTCTAGCATCCATGTGTCCAGCTAAAATTTCTGTTATTAGGGTAGAAACAATATTGGAGAAGAGCTAACCATCTGTGTTGCAGCTGCTAAGTCGTACAACTAGGATAAGAATCCAGATCTGAGGAACTTCAGGGACCCTACTCCATCAAGAACAGGTAGGCTTTAATTCCTATTTTTATAGAAATGACCATTGGTCCTCTCTTCTTCACTGCCAAAGAAACTGCAAAGTGTGATGTTAGAACTTTCTGCAACATTTCATTAGCCTTCAATTCAACAGCTGNCTCAACAGCTGGAAACCATCTCTAAGCTAATTTATATGGTCTTTGGTGGTTTTAAAATACACCTGCTAATTCTTTGATATTCCTCCCTTCAAAAGATGGAGGCTAATTCCACTTACCCTAAGTGTGGACTGTATTTAGTGACTCACTTCTAATAAATATACGTGGCAGAAGTGACAATATATGACATCTGAGACAAGGTAATAATATGATAGTTTGTTCTAGCAAAAGCCAAATCCCATGCTTGGATGTCACTCAAGCAGTCCTATGGAGAAGCCTTCATGGAAGGAATGAAGGGAGGCATCCAGCCAAGAGCCTTGTGAATGAGCTTGAAATTGGATTCCCCAACCCCAGG
>NW_023196614.1:945-2928 GCF_002007445.2 Ailuropoda melanoleuca
AGCCAGTGAGAGAGAGAACACAAGCAGGGGGAGTGGGAGAGGAAGAAGCAGGCTCACAGCGGAGGAGCCTGATGTGGGGCTCGATCCCATAACACCAGGATCACGCCCTGAGCCGAAGGCAGGGGCTTAACCGCTGTGCCACCCAGGAGCCCCCATGCCTGAATTTCTGATCCACAGAGACTTGGAAATAAAAATGTTTTTTGTTTTAAATCAGTTTCTGGAGTAATTTGTTACAGAGCAATATAATAATTCAGGTCTCGATGTGAATGTAATGTTCTTTTGGCTTGAAAATTTGAGAAAGTCGAAATGACCGTCTTGGTGGTGAACATTGGTATTTTAAATGGCCGCGTCTCAGCTCAGCGCCTGATTTTAAGTGATTTGGAGCTGTGCTTAGATGAGATGCCCTGGGTGCCGCTGTGAAGAGGGAAGACCGGGGAGCCATCCCTGTTAGAACATATTGCTAATATCACATCTCTGAGTCGTCCCAGGAAGCAGCTGAACCTGTGTTAGCCAATTGCCACCAGGAGAAAGCACTCGGTCTCGATGAAGCCAACATCAAAATGATGAGTTTTGGCAAACTCTGTCCAGCAACCAGATGGATAATGCTGAGCAATTCTACTCAACAGGTTAACTTACTTAGATATCTGGGGAAGCACTTTGAGGCTTAATTACCTTAGCAGATCTGTGAGGATGCGTTTCTGTTGAAAGTGGAAGATTCCACAGAAACGGTATCAAGGTTATTTTATGATAGACATGCATGGCTGGTGAATCCTCTTCCTCCGATATCTCAAGTCAAGGTCATGGTTNAGTTTTGGCAAACTCTCTCCAGCAACCAGATGGATAATGCTGAGCAATTCTACTCAACAGGTTAACTTACTTAGATATCTGGGGAAGCANAGCCACCAGGAAAAAGCACTCGGTCTCGATGAAGCCAACATCAAAATGATGAGTTTTGGCAAACTCTGTCCAGCAACCAGATGGATAATGCTGAGCAATTCTACTCAACAGGTTAACTTACTTAGATATCTGGGGAAGCACTTTGAGGCTTAATTACCTTAGCAGATCTGTGAGGATGCGTTTCTGTTGAAAGTGGAAGATTCCACAGAAACGGTATCAAGGTTATTTTATGATAGACATGCATGGCTGGTGAATCCTCTTCCTCCGATATCTCAAGTCAAGGTCATGGTTTATGATGCCGCCTCTTGAACTTTCAGACCACGGTATCGCTTCTGCCTACTACCTCAAGCAGGATTCTTAGGAGTAGGAACCAGAGAATCATGTTCTATAGGGGGTTCACAGAATCAGCTGGTGGGAGGACTTTGTAAACTGCTATCTGCACTTGTCTCTCTATATCTGGAAAGTCTAAAATTAGGTCCACATCCTTCATTGAAAATCACCATCACCCTAAGCCACTATTACTAGAGGAAATAGGTTTAAAAAAAAAAATCTTCAGAAATTTGAGGGTGAGAAAAAGTTGAAAGCCACCAAGTCTCTGAAATATACAAAATACTTGTATATTAGGTATTTTTATTATGGGCCAAAGGGCTCCTATTTAAAATGAGATAAGAGGACTCTTCTTCCAATGGGACACTTTAACGCTGTCATTGGAATAAGGTAACTAGTGTTAACTCTCTGCCCCAAGCCGCTGAAAGCTTGGAGCTAAATTTCACGCTCATTCACAGTAACTGCATTCGTTTAAGGGGCTGCCATAGTTTTTTTTCCTTCCTCTTTGTATGTGGATTTTTATTTTCTATTTCTGTTCTGACAGCCTTTGCAGTTTGTTTCTTCATTTATCATATGATGTCTCGATCACATTTGGAAGCAGGCAGCATATAAATTACAAATAAATAAAATGAAAGTGGCAGGGTCGGGACTCGGGTTTCTTTCTTGGACACAGCTATCAAAATGCATTTTCAGGGGCGCCTGGGTGGCACAGCGGTTAAGCGTCTGCCTTCGGCTCAGGGCGTGATCCCAGTGTTGTGG
>NW_023196615.1:0-8632 GCF_002007445.2 Ailuropoda melanoleuca
AACCTTTAAAAAAAAATAAAAAGCAAACCAGGCCCATAAATGGACAGAATGTTGAAGGGGAGTGGGAGATACAGGCTTCCAGCTATGGAATGACTAAATCACGAGGATAAAAGGCACAGCACAGAGAATACAATCAATGCTAGTGTAGTCATGTATGATGACGGATGGCAGCCACACCTGTGGTGAGCCCAGCGTAACATACACAGTGTAGTCACTATGTTGTACACCTGGAACTAATACAACATTGTATGGCAGCTATATTTCAATTTAAAAATAATTATTTTTTGGACAGTAAAATTCTCTTTCTGACCAAATCTAAAATACTAAAGGTAAGGTCCTTGCCACTGATAAAGAAACAAGAGAACATAACAAAAATGCACATGGAAATTTCCCACACTCCATATGAATCTTAGGCCACATTAATTTCTGGCTTGAAACCAGACCTTGATAATGTTTCTTTTTTTTTTTTTTAAGATTTTATTTATTTATTTGACAGAGAGAGAGACAGCCAGTGAGAGAGGGAACACAAGCAGGGGGAGTGTGAGAGGAAGAAGCAGGCTCATAGCAGAGGAGCCTGATGTGGGGCTCGATCCCATAACGCTGGGATCACGCCCTGAGCTGAAGGCAGACGCTTAACGCCTGAGCCACCCAGGAGCCCCGATAATGTTTCTTTAACAGGAAATAGGAATTAAAAATGAGCATACCCGCAACACATTAAATCATTACTTTGTTAATTCAAATTAATATTATTTATAATATTGTTCTTCATTTTTGTCCTCAATTGAAGTATCAATGACTAACATTTACATGATGTCACATATGTTAGTAACTACAAGGAAACTGGATGTGTGATATTTGAAATGAAAAGCCAATCAATTCTCCTGGATAAAGGATTTCTCTTGATTTTCTCTGAAAACTCCTGAAATCTCCACCATTTGGTTTCTGTTGTAGAAAATGGTGACAACTACTGAATATTTCTGGCTTGACACCAGCTTCCCCTAAAACGTCTACAGAATGTTTCACCTAAACGCTGGCTGTGTGAGCTATGCCCTGTCCGTGGGACAAAGCGGAGGAGCAGTAAAAACTCTAAAAGCAGAAATAATCCACCATGGTCACCATCACAGAGGAGGTGGTATAAAGTGTGGGGTGGAGGGAGACAAAAGCAGGCTCCTAGAGGCATCAGCTGGTGTGGGCACTGCTCTTGAAATGTTACAGAGAGGGAAAGAGGGAGAACTTCAGGTCAGACTCAAGAGCACTAATGGAAGCAGAGCTATTTCTTAATTTACCCAACATCTGACTTGCTTTTTGGAAACAGAAATCATGGCTGTAAGAGAATGGAGTTGGCACAGACAGAAAGATGGATGGACATGCACAGAGCTTTGCCACGAGCCACTGTTAACCCGAAAAGGTCAGGCTCCTGTCACTGCTTATGAGTGTCTGTCCCTCCTTCTAACATACCTCCCCATGAAAGTGTGGAGAAACTTTGAGCCTCCCAGAAGGATTAAAACTCAGAGGAACTGTTTTTTGGGATACACATGATGTGGGGGGGGGCCAGAAACCTCAAACCCAAGTTGATCTTTCTCTTTACTGATGTTCCAATATTAACTTTTTCCTATCATAATTTGATGTTTCTATTTTTTTTTAAAGATTTTATTTATTTATCTGAGAGAGCGAGAGAGACAGAGTAAGCGACAGAGAGAGCACAAGCCGGTGGGGCGGGGCAGGGGGGAGAGGCAGAGGGAGAAGCAGACTCCCACTGAGAAGGGAGGCCAGGGCAGGGCTCCATCCCATGACCGGAGCCGAAGGCAGATGCTTAACTGACTGAGCCACTCAGGTGCCCCAATTTGATGTTTCTAAATGTTATACCACAGTTGCTGGAGGGGAGNTACACAAAAATAAACTCCAAATGGATGAAAGACCTCAATGTGAGACAGGAATCCATCAAAATTCTAGAGGAGAACATAGGCAACAACTTCTATGACATCGGCCAGAGCAACCTTTTTCACGACACATCTCCAAAGGCAAGAGAAATAAAAGATAAAATGAACTTATGGGACTTTATCAGGATAAAGAGCTTCTGCACAGCCAAGGAAACAGTCAAAAAAACTAAGAGACAGCCCACGGAATGGGAGAATATATTTGCAAAGGACACCACAGATAAAGGACTGGTATCCAAGATCTACAAAGAACTTCTCAAACTCAATACACGAGAAACAAATAAACAAATCATAAAATGGGCAGAAGATATGAACAGACACTTTTCCAATGAAGACATACAAATGGCTAACAGACACATGAAAAAATGTTCAAAATCATTAGCCATCAGGGAAATTCAAATCAAAACCACACTGAGATACCACCTTACGCCAGTTAGAATGGCAAAGATAGACAAGGCAAGAAACAACAATTGTTGGAGAGGATGTGGAGAAAGGGGATCCCTCCTACATTGTTGGTGGGAATGCAAGTTGGTACAGCCACTCTGGAAAACAGTGTGGAGGTCCCTTAAAAAGTTAAAAATTGAACTACCCTATGACCCAGCCATTGCACTACTGGGTGTTTACCCCAAAGATACAGACGTAGTAAAGAGAAGGGCCATATGCACCCCAATGTTCATAGCTGCATTGTCCACAATAGCCAAATCATGGAAGGAGCCGAGATGCCCTTCAACAGATGACTGGATTAAGAAGCTGTGGTCCATATATACAATGGAATATTACTCAGCTATCAGAAAGAACGAATTCTCAACATTTGCTGCAACATGGACGGCACTGGAGGAGATAATGCTAAGTGAAATAAGTCAAGCAGAGAAAGACAATTATCATATGATTTCTCTCATCTATGGAACATAAGAACTAAGAAGATCGGTAGGGGAAGAAAGGGATAAAGAAAGGGGGGGTAATCAGACGGAGGAATGAAGCATGAGAGACTATGGACTCTGAGAAACAAACTGAGGGCTTCAGAGGGGAGGGGGGTGGGGGAATGGGATAGGCTGGTGATGGGTAGTAAGGAGGGCACGTATTGCCTGGTGCCCTGGGTATTATACGCAACTAATGAATCATCGAACTTTACATTAAAAACCAGGGATGTACTGTATGGTGACTAACATAATAAAAAAATATTATTATTAAAAAAAAAAGAAATAAGGACAAGGTGTGAAGTGCTGAAAGTGTTTCTGTCAGAGATAGAGTACTTTCTATCTGGCCAAGATGAAATCACAGGACACCTCTGAACATAGGTACCCTTTGTTCCTGCAACAGTGGTGTGCAGTCATTTTGTCTAGCTTCTAGAATGAATTTAAAGCTGTGTAATTTTACTAGACAATCTGCCTTCAAGGTACTTTGAAGTTACCTCTCAGTGACCCAGTGTGTCAGTGGTCCACAGATCCTTGGGTTTTTGTGAACCACCTGCCACCCCCACCCATACCAACCTTCCACCCCCACCCCCGACACCTGACAAATCTCTGAAACATCTTTCTGGAAATACCAAACCAAACCTCTGGAAGTTACTATGCTTTCAAAAAAAGTAATGTGAAGGAAATTCTTGCTTCAATATGGAGGTCCCCAGAAGGAAAAGCAGTGTTCCAGTTCCTAGTAGTCCACTGATACTTCCCAAATGCCTGCAGCTAACTACAGTACTCTGTGCTTTTCTTTGTAAGAATGAAGTCAAATACCCACCCTGGCAAAGTGGTCACTTCCAAGAAGTGTTTGCAAAAGGATGGGCAGCTGCTTTTCCAGATGAAGCTTGAGGCAGAGCTGGGTCAGTTCCTCCCGGTCCAGAAAGCCTGTCCTCGTGGTGTCGCAGCTGCGGTAGACTTCCCTGAGCTGTGTCACATATNCCGTGGTGTCACAGCTGCGGTAGACTTCCCTGAGCTGTGAAACATAGTGGTTCTCTTCTTCTTTGTCCATCCCATAGCAATCTGGACACGCCAGGAGGAAAGAAAAACAAGAGCACACCTTATTGCCATACCTCACAGGTTCTCCCACTGCTCTGGTAAGCCCCAGGCGCTGGGCAGGGGCTGGGTGCGTGGGAAAGGGCAACCAGGGTGCTTTCAGGTTTATGTGGGACCTTTGTAGAAGAGGCCAGAAGCATGTGCCCAGGGAGCTAGTCCTTGTTCACAAAAGTCCGAATTTCTTTGTTCTGTTAAGAAAAATATCTATTATAGGGGTGCCTAAGTGGCTCAGTCGATTAAGCATCTGACTCTTGATTTCAACTCAGGTCATAATCTCAGGGGCCTGGGATCCAGCCGCATGGCAGGCTCCCTGCTCAGTGGGGAGTCTGTCTGTTCCTCTGCCACTCCACCTGCCCGCTCTCAATCTCTCTCTTTTTTAAATAAATAAATCTTTTTTAAAAAATAAAAAAATTATCTATTATAGAATAATCAGAGAAAAGAGGTAAATATAAAATAGAGAATTAAAATGATCCAAAATTTCACTATCTAAAAAAAATCATTATGAATATTTTGGCAAGTATACATTCTAATTTTTCTCTATACACAGACAAGTATGGTATTTTTTTTTAAAGATTTTATTTATTTATTTGACAGAGAGAGACAGCCACCGAGAGAGGGATCACAAGCAGGGGGAGCGGGAGAGGAAGAAGCAGGCTCCCAGAGGAGGAGCCCGATGTGGGACTCGATCCCAGAACGCTGGGATCACGCCCTGAGCCAAAGGCAGACGCTTAATGACTGCGCCACCCAGGCACCACACAAGTATGGTATTTTTCCCTTATTAGTATTTAGTTACAAATACTAAAAATGAAAAATGTGAATAAATTTTACCAAATAAAAGTACTTCTAATAAAAAAATGAAAACTCCAGTAAAATATACAGAGGATGTTGATTAATCACAAAAGAAGAAAAATATATGGTTAATACCCATCTAAAAATGTCCAAATGAAAACAAAGATGCTGTATGTCACTGTCAAATTATTAAGAATAAAAACCCCCCAGTGCTAGCTGAGGCTATCACAAGAAGGGGGCTCTCACATGTTGCTGGAGAAAGTGACAAGTAAATGTCTTCCAGACATTCTAGACTTGTCACATTTACCAAGAANTGAATGAAAACAAAGATACTGTATGTCACTGTCAAATTATCAAGAATAAACCCCCCCCCCCAGTGCTAGCTGAGGCTATCAAAAGAAGGGGGCTCTCACATGTTGCTGGAGAAAGTGACAAGTAAATGTCTTCCAGACATTCTAGACTTGTCACATTTACCAAGAAATTTTTAAATAACTGTATTATCTGACCTACTTATTTCACATACACAAAATTCCTTACAGAAATTCCTATGCTTCAGGAAACAGAGCTACAGACTAAGACATAAAAGAAAACAAAATGTCCAATGAAAGAAAATAGCTACAGCATAATTATATGGCAGAAGATTCAATAGGCTTACAAAACACATGTTTGAAGAATATTTAACAGCATAGGAAGTACAGTTGATAAAATATCAAGCTGGGATAAAAACTTTATAATAATAATAGCTAGTGTATACACTAGTTCACACATAATAGTTCATTTATGCCTAGAACAGTTCTATCAAGAGACTTCTGTAATTCTGTGGGAGAAAGTAAGAAAGAAAGAAGAGAGAAAAGAAGAAGAAAGAAAAGAAAAAAGGGGAAAGGAAGAAGGAAGGAGGGGAAAAACTACACCAAAATGGTAAGAGATGATTTTGTGGTATTACACATTTCCATTTTCTATATTTTCATATTTCTGAAGAATTTTTATAGAAAGTGAAACACTTTATAACTAGAAAAAATATTGCTAAATTATGAAAAACACAGAAATCCTAAAGATATTAGGATGAACCATATGAAATTGTCAATACTGGACCATCCTGACCAACAATGATGGCGATTTCGTGTGGGTCAGTATATTATTCAGACACAAGACCATGGACAATTCCGAAAAGAGGAAATATGATAAGTAAACAAACATGGAAAACTGATCCAGCTCATTAATAAACAAATAATTAATTCATAAACATGAAACAATGAAGCAACATCTCTTACTAGTAAGAGACAGTACAATAAATGCCAATTAAATAAAGATATAATTCTTCTTAAGAGAGAAAGCACGTGGGGGGGACGCAGAGGGAGAAGGAGAGAGAGGATCCTAAGCAGGCTCCATGCCCAATGGGGAGCCTGATGCGGGGCTCAATCTCACAACCCTGAGATCACGACCTGAGCCCAAATCAAGAGTTAGACCCTTACCCCACTGAGCCACCCAGGCACCCCAAAGATACAATTTTTANCCGCCCCAAAGATACAGTTTTTAATGTCGACAATATGTGATCACCATCACCCATGTGGGTAGGGAGGTCTGCGTCAGCACAAAAACGGTATGAGGGATTGGAATCTGTTCACATCAACCCCCAACCCTAGAGTATCACCTTAGGAAAACAACAGAATGGATGACAGTAAAAAAACTGACTTCGAATAGAATCTTCATTGTGATGTTTCACTGTGGTCTTACAAGGTGAACTGCCCCCCCAGCTCCTGATTGAACTCCTGCTGATCAGGTGTAAAGACACCAGCACCCGCTCTGAGAGTAAGTACACAACTCATGGCCTCGGGGTGGATGGAGGAGTAAAAGGGTAAGAAGCCTACCCTACCCACTCATCAGATCATGCCTGCACTTCAGCAGGAGCGTGCAGAAGTGGAGAAAGGGCCCCCATCCCAGACTGCTTTGAGATGATTACAGAGACAACATCGAGAAACACAGATACACATGTAAAAACATCAAGGATAAATCGGAAAGCTAAACAGTCTTCCAAACTCGACTTGTCAAGCTTCTCATCCGAGGTGAGTTCCCAACCCAGGCTGGGGGCTGCATCCTTTCCTAGACAACAGCCAGCTGTGGTGAGCTGCATACAAGCACTGGTATTTGCCAGGGCTAACTTCTGATAAGCCGCAAGTAAAAAGACAGAACATAACAGTAAGGAAGACAAGTGGCAAAATTCAGTATGTGGAAGAGGGTGAAGGAATTGGGATGAGGAGGAGTGACGAGGGGACCCCGAATGCAGAACCCACCACACCCACACCTCCTGATGCTGACACTGCCCCCACCCCGAGCTCTCCCTAGGGCCCTGCTTACAACATCCCCCTCCCCCACCACCTCTGCAAATCCTGAACAAAGTCTCCATTTCTTCTATTTTACCGTTAGTTGTAACCAATTCAAGCGATTAAAAGTGTATAAAGTAAAAACAAAAAACAAAAAACAAAACAAAAAAGTCCAATCCCACTCCCGGAGGTAAACACTGCTTGGAGTTCACGTTTGAAATTATTCCCAAGTCTACAAGGTGGATGGACACACCAACGTGTGTACACACGTAACACACATAGATATGCGTGTTCTTACATAAATGTAACACCACACATATTATTTTAGAACTTTTAAAAAATACATGACATCTGAGAGATCGTTCCATGCCTTCTTCATTTATAAAAATCATTATATGCTCTTGTGTCCTTGTGTGCCGAGATGTGACACAGCTCACCTGAGGATTGTTTTAGAGACACGGGGTACCTCCAGGATTTTCTCTTACAAAACCTTCCTCAGCAAAAACCCCATGAGCCCTCTTCGCGAGTCCTGAAGGGGCTAAACCAAGTCATGCTCTGTGGAGCATGCCCTGGGCAGTGCAGGAGTGTCCCTGGAGAAGGCAGGCTTAGCTGTTTTCCCAAAGCAGAGCAAGAAGAGAAGAAACACCTTCCTCTCCCAGCCATAAGCAAGTCCTGCATCCACACCACTCTGGGTGGCCGGGCTCCCCTCCACCGCAGGAATTTAAGTTCCTGGTGAGTCGNAAGATGTGACACAGCTCACCTAAGGATTGTTTTAGAGACATGTGGTATCTCCAGGATTTTCTCTTACAAAACCTTCCTCAGCAAAAACCCCATGAGCCCTCTTCGCGAGTCCTGAAGGGGCTAAACCAAGTCATGCTCTGTGGAGCATGCCCTGGGCAGTGCAGGAGTGTCCCTGGAGAAGGCAGGCTTAGCTGTTTTCCCAAAGCAGAGCAAGAAGAGAAGAAACACCTTCCTCTCCCAGCCATAAGCAAGTCCTGCATCCACACCACTCTGGGTGGCCGGGCTCCCCTCCACCGCAGGAATTTAAGTTCCTGGTGAGTCGCAGCTTTCCCTTTCTGCACAGAAGAGGGAAGAAAGTCTCCAACTGGGGCCAGAGGCATCCTGGCTGCCCATGGAGGTGTAGGCTGTGTGTGGAGGGCCCACTGGTGGCGAGTATCCCCTGGTGAGAAGGGGGTCCACTACCCACCACATCTCAAAGCCTTGCTCAAACAAGGAGTGGCACAAAGAAAAAAATAAGTACTGAGACTGCAGGCACCAGAGAGGCAACAAGACTTAAACAGAAGGGCGGCAGCTCCCTCCTCACCCACGAGAGCTGTGCTTGCAGCTTGTGTGCAAACGTCTCCAGGCCNAAGAGCTGTGTTTGCAGCTTATGTGCAAACGTCTCCAGGCCCCACTAAGTCTGGGGCTGTCTCTGGAGGCCCAGGCTGCTTCTACCTCATTGACGCTGCGAGCACAGATGCACATTTTTGAGGCTGGGGGGTTTCCACAGAACAGGAAGAGCGTCCATATGACTAAAAAGACCACAGAACTAGTGCGCCAGCAGGGCCCTGGG
>NW_023196616.1:0-1117 GCF_002007445.2 Ailuropoda melanoleuca
TCTAATGAAATATTTTTTAACTTGGGTTCCTTAACTCCTTCTTAGAGATTTCTAGAACAATATCCTTAAGACGGTCTGTTATTTCTCATGGTGCCAATTTTTTCTCTAAAAAATGAGCCCTTTATCTGTTGTACTGGAAGTGCAAACAGCAATGACTACTCTGATTTCCCCATAACTGTCTTGAACCAGCCTCCTTACCTTCAGATAAGTGTCATGTACCAGCATCCATGAGCCACAAACTGAAGAATCGTANAAGAATTGTAAGCTAACCTCCCCTAAGAAATCCCTTATTGAACTCTACTTGAGTATCACAGGTGAGCCAGCAATTGCCCCATTTAATACACATCCAACCAGGGAATATGATGTTAAGTCTGCCCTTCTGGCAAGCATGCACATTCTCCAACTATGGCTTTCTTAAAAAGTTACCTTAACCGGATGAGAGGGGCCATCTCTTTCATCTTTCCCGAAGAGGAGTGATCAAAAAACTTAATAGCATGGTCAAGTTCACTAATGCATACACCTTATTATTTCCCTTCTTGTATTTTTTAATTTTTCTGTTATTTTTCCAACTTTTTGCCTTTATATTTTAACAAATATATTCGTCTGTAAGTTTTCCCCTAATGTCTATAACTGCCCTATAACCACTGGTATATAGTGTTTTCACTATCATTCAATTTATAATGTATTCTAATTGACACCATGATTTTTTCTTTGATAAATCAATTATTTTGTGGTGGGTATTCTGGGCTTTGGGCTTAGTGGGTGGTTTCCCTGGTTGTTTGATGTTTGTTGGTTTTGTGGTGTCACCTGGGGCACTGGGGCTATAGTCACCTGAGGATTTGCCTGGCCTGGAATATCCATGATGGTTCACTCACATGGCCAACATTTGAGGTTTGGGTTTATCTTGGAGTGTAAGCTGAGACTTTCAACTATAGCACCTTAGTATTCCTTCACCTGGTTTCTCTCTTGGATATTGCAGGAAGGTGGTTAGTTTCCAAAAAGAAGAATCACAGGTGTGTGATTCAAGAATAAGGAAGTGAGAGATAAGAGTCCTTTTAAGGTCTGGATTTGGAATTTCCAGACTCTTGCTCCTGTTATATTCTGTTAGTCACAGCAA
>NW_023196618.1:0-235 GCF_002007445.2 Ailuropoda melanoleuca
CACCCTGGCAAAAACTAAGCAAAGAATCAAAGGCTTTGAATGCCATACTCAACAAGTTGGACCTCATAGATTTATATAGAACACTACACCCCAGAACCAAAGAATACTCATTCTAATCTAATGCCCATGGAAAATTCTCAAGAATAGATCATGTCCTGGGACACAAAACAGGTCTCAAACGATACCAAAAGATTGAAATTATCCCCTGCATGTTCTCAGACCACAATGCTCTGAA
>NW_023196618.1:309-1071 GCF_002007445.2 Ailuropoda melanoleuca
CTAAGAACCATCCTCTTCAAGAATGACTTGATGAACCAGGAAATCAAAAAACAATTTAAACAACTTATGGAGACCAATGTGAATGAAAACACAACGGTCCAAAACCTATGGGGTACTGCAAAGGCAGTCCTAAGGGGTAAATACATAGCCATCCAAGCCTCACTCAAAAGAATAGAAAAATCTAAAATGCAGTTTCTATATTCTCACCTCAAGAAACTGGAACAGCAACAGAGGGACAGGCCTAACCCACTGACAAGGAAGGAGTTGACCAAGATTAGAGCAGAAATCAATGAATTAGAGACCAGAACCACAGTAGAGCAGATCAACAGGACTAGAAGCTGGTTCTTTGAGAGAATCCATAAAATTGATAGACCACTGGCAAAACTTGTCCAAAAACAAAGAGAAAGGACTGAGATTATTAAAATTATGACTGAAAAGGGAGAGGTCACGACCAGCACCATTGAAATTGCAAGGATTATTAGAAACTTTTATCAACAGCTATATGCCAAAAAACTAAACAATCTGGAAGAGATGGAGGCCTTCCTGGAAACCTATAAACTACCAAGACTGAAACAGGAAGAAATAGATTTCTTAAATAGGCCAATTAACTATGAAGAAATTGAGTCNGTATGAAGAAATTGAGTCAATGATAAACAACTTTCCAAATTCTAAAACTCCAGGCCTGGATGGATTTCCTGGGGAATTCTACCAAACATTCAAAGAAGAAATAATACCTATTCTCCTAAAGTTATTTCAAAAAAT
>NW_023196619.1:0-1177 GCF_002007445.2 Ailuropoda melanoleuca
GAACACTAGACATATTGCAAGAATGTAAACTACTAATTGCCGTAGGAATTCAAATATATGACTCAGGGCTGCGCTAGTGTCGAGGCAGGGCTGGACGGGAGAGGGGCCTGGGGATGGGACTCAGGAAGAGGGCGGGAGGCTGTGGTTTGGGAGTCAGGAGATATGGCTAAGGCTGAAGTCAATTTCACCCGGAGATGTGGAGGGAGATAAGGCTGGACAAAGCAGACAATTCCCTTTTAAAATGCAGAGGGGAAGCTACTTTGTCATNTAAAATGCAGAGGGGAAACTACTTTGTCATGATTTGACTGAGTAAGATTGAGCTCAACAATTTCGTTCCAGATGGTAAACCAATTGCCCTCATGTGAAAGATTAACTGCTGGAAGGACCTACTGGCTTTTCTCCGATGGGACGATAAACAGTGCACCTGACAGATTGCCTGGAAAATGAGACATAATAATGAGGGTCAAATCCCGGTCTTAAATCCGTGTGCAAGGAAAATCAGGAGGAGGGGAAACCGCTGTTAATTATGGTGAGAAAGCTGGATTATAAAATGGTCCGAGGGGCTTTTCTATAGCTGTTTGAATTTAATACATTAGGAGACTATCAAAGAAGTGCATTAAAACCAGTAAATATGTTCTGGCTACAATGGGAATTAATTACCTGCTCTTTTTTCAGAAGTGGTGAGTGAGACAGCTTGCAGTACTTTTAGTAACTGAAAATGTTTTTTGGATTTAGATTGTATTTTATTTTCCCTTGGGAAGGCTACATAGCCTGCCCGCAGGTATTGGGAATGATTCTCCTTGAAGCCCAGAAGTGAGGAGCTTGTGTCATAGAGCTAGGCTGCCTCTGCTGTCAACCCTGCTCCTCGCTTTACTCCCATTTCATCTCTTGGTGCNTTTGGTGCCTCAGTTTCTTTACCTGTAAAATGGGCTGATGGCGAGGGTGGTGTCTGCAGGGCTGCTGGAGGATGTCCTCAGCACAGGTGCAGCAGCTTGCCAGTACTCTGTAATGTTGGCTGCGAGCCCAGCCACCAGCTTTTCTACACATTTCCAACGTTTTGTAGCTAACCAGTGTGTTTCTTGTTTATTATAGACTTCCTGTAGTTGCACAAGTTACAAGGTTTCCAGTCTTCCTGGGAGGAGGAGCTGCTTTTCAAGGGCAGCAGCCTGGTCAGTGG
>NW_023196620.1:0-564 GCF_002007445.2 Ailuropoda melanoleuca
GACAAACCTACGCCACGTCACGTCATGGTGCAATTCGCAAATATTAGATCCAAGGATACAGTATTGAAAGCTGCCCAGGGCAAAGAAATTTCTCACGTACCAAGGCAAAGCTATCAGAATTATGTCAGACCTGTCTACACAGACCTGGAATGAGAGAAAGGGTTNGAGAAAGGGTTGGGGGGGGCATTTTTAAAGCTCTTTCAGAGAAAAACGTGGGCCAAGGATCCTTTATCCAGCAAGGCTGTCATTCAGAATTGATGGGGAAATAAAGACCTTTCAGAATCGCCAGTCATTGACCAATTTCGTAACCACGAAACCAGCCCTACAGGAGATATTAAGGGGGGTTCTATAAAAGTAAAAAGACCCCAAGAGTGATACAGAACAGAAAGTCACAATCTATAGAAACAAAGACTTTACAGGCAACATGACATCATTAAAATCATATCTCTCAATACTTAGTCTCAATGTAAGTGGCCTAAATGCTCCCATAAAACACCACAGGGTTGCAGATTGGATGAAAAGACATGACCCATCCATTTGCTGTCTACAAGAGACTCATTTTGA
>NW_023196620.1:649-1057 GCF_002007445.2 Ailuropoda melanoleuca
CGGGGGTAGCAATTCTCATATCAGACAGATTGGATTTTAAACTAAAGACTATAGTTAGAGACACAGAAGGGCACTATATTATTCTTAAAGGATGTATCCAACAAGTGGATATGGCAATTATAAATATCTATGCCCCCAACAAGGGAGCAGTGAGATACACAAGCCAACTCTTAACCGGAATAAAGAGACATATAGATAAATATACATTAATAGTAGGGGACCTCAACACTCCACTATTAGAAATAGACAGAGCACCTTGCAGAAAATTGAAAAGAAACAAGGGCTTTGAATGCCATACTCGACGAGTTAGACCTCATTGATATATATAGAACACTACACCCCAGAACCAAAGAATACTCATTCTAATCTAATGCCCATGGAACATTCTCAAGAATAGACCAGGTTCTG
>NW_023196620.1:1606-1706 GCF_002007445.2 Ailuropoda melanoleuca
ATTATGAATGAAAGAGGAGAGGTCACAAACAACACCAATGAAATTGGAAGGATTATTAGCAACTTTTATCAACAGCTTTATGCCAATAAATTAAGCAATC
>NW_023196621.1:0-579 GCF_002007445.2 Ailuropoda melanoleuca
TACGCTTGGCAGCACCCAGTTCTGCCCTGGGAGCCAGTTTCACACCTCTCCTGAGCTCTAAGCAGGGTGCCAACTGATACTCATGAAAGCCATCTTTTATGGCCTTCCTCCTACATCTTATCATTGGGAAACGAAATAGTATTTTTAGGAAAAATGTTTGGACATGCCTGGTATTTTGGGAACCTAAACACAGCCTATTTTAGGTTCATCAGTATTGGAAAGAGAGTTCCCAGCCTCCTTGTGTGTTTCTTCCTGTCCAGCCTTAGCATCATGCTTAGCATATCATACATATTCATTCCTTGGTAGTCATTTATATTTAGCAGCAACTGAGTAGGAAAAAAATAAGATAAGCAGGAGTTTGGGAGACTTATTTCTTACAAATTTCTTTCCAAATTTAAATGCACCAATAAAAACTTCATGGTAACTGGATAAGTTGNATTTAAATGCACCAATAAAAACTTCATGGTAACTGGATAAGTTGAATATGGAGAGTCACTCAGACACCTTGCTCTTAGAACAATTTTTATTAAAATGGCATTTTGTAAAGTGGGATTTTTATACATAAATAAAGCTCTAACA
>NW_023196622.1:0-252 GCF_002007445.2 Ailuropoda melanoleuca
CCTCAACATTCCTTGTAGATGTTCTTAATCCTGCCCATAACTCTGCAAATAGTTTCATCATTAAAAGGTCTTTTCACATACATCTTATAAGAGTATGTAAGCACAGGACCCCACTGTTGCCCTCTGTCTAGCGTCTGGAGGACTTTAGAACACTAACCTGTGCTCCCTCTCAAAATTCCAAAAACCGTGAGCCTTTAACTTATAGTCTCAACATTTCTCACAGAGACTGTCCCATAGGAGGTGCTTAGTAAA
>NW_023196622.1:270-719 GCF_002007445.2 Ailuropoda melanoleuca
GACTGTCCCATAGGAGGTGCTTAGTAAAAGAATCAATAAATAAATAAATACATGAGGATGGAAGATCTTTCACATTCTGAAGGTGCTTGATTTGGAAGTTCATCTCATGGGCTCCTAGGAATAGCAGGCTGAGTTTTGGAGATAAATAGTAGACTTCATTGTCTAGATAATTAAAAATAATTACTGCATCCAATTACATTTATGGAGTGGTTATGCATCTATCATGGCATTTGACCTTTACCACAATCGTAAGAGAATTATAAAAAAGCCAGATATTACCCCATTTCCCAAAATGGGCCCAGAGAAATTAATCAACTTACTCAAGGTCATAATCTTTGGTTAACTAATATGTCTTTCAGTATAAAGAGAGATCCATAACCAAAAGGATTTTATCTCCAAACAAATATTGTCCTGTAGCTGGTAAAACAGAGAGCCATCTTTGAAGGGAG
>NW_023196623.1:0-814 GCF_002007445.2 Ailuropoda melanoleuca
GCATCGAACTTTACATCGGAATCCGGGGATGTACTGTATGGTGATTAACATAATATAATAAAAAAAAAGAGGCTTGTGTCTATAAAATGTAAAGAACACTTACAATTCGATAATAAAAATATATGTAATTCACTTAAAAATATGGGCAAAAACTTTGAATAGACATAGTTCCAATGAAGATATACAAATAGCACATGAAAAATGTTCAATAGCATTAGTCATTAGGAAAATAAAATCAAAAGTACATGATACACAAAATTACGAGATAAGAAACTTCCACTAAGATAATTATAATAAAAAAGACAGATACTAATAAATATTGATGAGGATAAGGAGAAATAGGAACACTTGTACATTGCTAGTGGGAATGTNACTTGTACATTGCTAGTGGGAGTGTAAAATGATACAGAGCTTTTGAAAAATGTTTGACGGGGCCCCTGGGTGGCACAGTGGTTAAGCGTCTGCCTTTGGCTCAGGGTGTGATCCCGGCTTTATGAGATCGAGCCCCATATCAGGCTCCTCCGCTGTGAGCCTGCTTCTTCCTCTCCCACTCCCCCTGCTTTTGTGTTCCCTCTCTCGCTGGCTGTCTCTATCTCTGTCAAATAAATAAATAAAATCTTTAAAGAAAAAAAAAAGAAAAATGTTTGGCAGTTCCTGACCTAGCAATTCCACCCCTTTGTATAAAACCAAAAGAATGCAAATATGTATCTATACAAAGATTTCTACGTGAGGGTTCATAGCATTATTATTCACAATAGCCTAAAATCGAAGCAACCTAAATGTCCGTCAATTGATGAACAGGTGAATAAAATGT
>NW_023196624.1:0-654 GCF_002007445.2 Ailuropoda melanoleuca
CCTGAGGCAACTTCCCTTCTGTTTTCCTTCCTGAACTTATGATGGGAACACTGAGCTGCCTAGCTTACAAATTGGCATGGCTCAGGACATTCAGTTTACAAGAGGATTTTGTGTGTGACTTTTTCCCCACACAAGAGGATAGCTGAGTCACAGGCTGTCAAATGCTGGGGTTGACCATGCAGTTAACCATTTTAGCATTGCATCACCAGCCATTTCTAAAGATCTATAAAAAGAGGAACTTAGAGAAAAGTCTTTTTTTTTTCCCCAGAATGAGAAATCTGGCTTGACCGTAGGTCGCTGACTCCTTTTCTGATACTAACTTTCATCATCTTTAGAGCCAGTCATCCAAGGGAAAAACTGACATGCTTCAAAAGAAAATATATTGCATCATGGTTGCTGGAATCAGAGTAGAACAGTAATATTCTTTTCTCATAGCTGGTTAAACAATATCTCTGTCAGGGATGCTTTATGGNCTTATGGACAATCACAAATTACAGTAAGCTAGTGAAGAATGTTGATCTTTATTAACTAGATTTCTTGTGGAAAACACAGACTACTGGAGACAGGGAGGAAGGTTGATTTTAAAAAAAAAACCTATTTGTGGACTGACTATAATTATTTATCAATAAAATTTCCCTAAATGACAAAGATTCC
>NW_023196625.1:0-1552 GCF_002007445.2 Ailuropoda melanoleuca
CCTGGAGCGTCATCCCAGCCCCAGCTCTCCTTTACCAGACCACACTCATCCCACAGGCTTGGCTTATCATCGGTTATTCTCTCGTCTCAAAGTATTATATGTAACTACAAACTGTGACCAGAGCTATCAGAGCTGTGGTCAGAAATCTTCACAGGATCTGAAGGATAAATAGAAGTCAAGTAGAGTGACCGGGTTTGGAAAATATTCCAAACCCAGGAACCACATCGTAGATGGCTCTGAGCTGGTAAAGAGCAAGGCATACTCAGTCAACTAGAGGTAACTAGAGCTAAACCTCTCTGAGGTGCTCCCACGGCCCCCTGAACATCTTTCACCATAAGCTTAGCTTACAAATATTTGTAGATTTCTAACTTTTTGAGGGCAGGGTATGTGCATGTCAGGTTCAAAGATCTAGCCCTAGCTTCTATCAGTGTCTAGCACATAGCAGTGGCTCAAACCCATATTTAATGAATGAATCAGTGAGGAACCTGACACTCAGCGAATCCACATGGTTTACCCAAGGTTGCACAGCTAGTAAGCAGTGTTGAGGCACTGTCGTGGACCCAGATCTGCTAAGTCTAAACCAAAGTTTTGTCCATCTTGGTCCTGCGTCTTATGTCCTTAAATAGCTTATATATCCCTTGTGGGCAGGAACACTATTTCCATCTCTCCAAAGAACTTACGAGTTGGTGTTGGATAAATACATCAAATGAATAAAAACAAAGTACTCATTGGCTAGGGGAGCTCATTTTTCTACCCTTTACTAGATTTTTTTCAGTATATATCCTATGTATGGCCAATATCAGGTTGTAAGATAAAGCCGCCTAAGATTGGAGAAAGTGGTTGGCACAAAATCCTGTTTTTCCCAAGGTAAGTCATTGATTATCCTGGCAGGGTGCCCCAAGGCTCCATTAAGGAAAGAAGTAAGACTGTCTTGGACAATTCTCAAAGTGGAGCCCAGTAGAACGTGGAGAACCTTCTCGTACTTCTATAAGAAGTCTGTGTTCTGAGTNTCTGTGTTCTGAGTCCCATAAAACTGAGCCCCAGAACCTGGAATTCCCAATCCAATTTGCAGAGGTTTGCCAACCTTGAGTGTATTAGTCAGGATTCTCCAAAGAACTAGAACCAATAGGAGCTACACACACACACGCTCACAACTATGGAGGCTGAGAAGTCCCACAATCTGCCTGCCCTGTGTAAGCTGGAAACCCAAGATAGATGGTGGTATAAGTTACGGAGTCCAAAGGCCTGAGAACAAGGAGAGCCAACAGTGGAAATTCCAATCAAGGGCAGGAGAGAAGAGGAGAGGAGATGTCCTGGCACATGAAGGCAGGAGAAAAGGTGTGAATTCCTCCTTCCTCCCTCTTCTGTTTTCCCACAGATTGGATGATACCCACCATATTGAGGAGGACAAGGGATTTACTGAGTCCATGGAATCAAATGCTCATCTCATCTTGACACGCCCTCCCTCACAGGCACACCCGGAAATAATGCTTCATCTGGGCATCCCAATGCCAGTCAAGATGATACATAAAATTAACCACCACACTCAGAC
>NW_023196626.1:0-12216 GCF_002007445.2 Ailuropoda melanoleuca
TGAGCCCCTAAAAGCAGGGAGCTCTTGGTATTTTCAGCTCTCCTCATGGGTCCACCAAGGTACCTGGCATAAGGGAGTGCTTAGTGTATAGTTACTGAATGAATAACTGAGAAGATCTTGGAGCCCACCTCCCCTTTTAACAAGCTAGACTGTAGGGAGAAGTGCAACTAAAAGTTTCAAGCTGTTTCTGGGCAAGGGGACAACCACAATGGCCTCTGCCTGACTCTTCCTGCTCCAGGATCTCCAGCAGAACTGATTAGGCACCATGGACAAGGAAGCGCCCTGCATCATGTTCTCTGTCTCTAGTGGTACAGCCCCAGGCAGGCACACCACCAAAGAAAGGGGTGATTTTATTTGGGTGTCCTCAAGGCCGTGGCTTTCCAGATTCAGAGGGGCAAAGGAGCAGGATATCCAGGCTCCAAGAACAGAATAAAGGACCACAGAAACCTCCCTCTCCTCCTTTTTCTGTCCACTCCCATGGTGTCCTCTTTACTATTCCAGCACCCTCACCTCAGCCAGAAGAATGATTCTGCACCCACCCTTGTATGTCCAAACGAGGACCCTGAAGGTCTAATGGAGACTGGTCTTGCCCCTGGACCCCAGAGACAGTGTTCAGTGCTCTGGCACCTTCCCAGAGAACACAAACAAATGATAAACAGGTATGCGCAAGCCCAAAGCACAATGACATATCACGTCAATTGGAATAGCTATCATAACAAAGACAAGAGATAACAAATGCTGGTGAGGATGTGGAAAAAGGAACCCTATGCACATTGGCACAGTCACTGTGCAAAACGGTATGGAGGTTCCTCAAAAAACGGAAAACAGAACCACCATATGATCCAGCAGTTCCACGTCTGGGAACATTCCATAGAAAACAAAGGAATACGTCTAAGAAATACGTGCACTTCCATGTTCAAGAAGCTTTATTTACAATAGTGGAGACAAGGAAAACATCAGTGCCCATTAGTGGTGAATGGATAAAGGAAGTGTTACCTATATAATGGAATATTAATCAGCCATAAGAAAAGGAAATCCTGCTAAGTGTGATAACAGTTTTGGACTTAGAGGCATTATGCCAAGTGAAACAAGTGAGATAGAGAAAGGCAAATACTATATATGTGTAGGTATAGATATATATAGGGAGATAGATACTATATAGATGACAGATAGGTGGACATATTTTTCCCTTTTATGTGGAATCTAAAACAAAGAAAAGAAAAGGTGGAAAACTAATTCAGAAGAAGAGATCAGATTAAAGTAACAAGAAACAGAGGGGAGGGTGGGGGCAGGGATTGAGTGAATGGTGAAAAGGTACAAACTTCCAGTTTTAAGATAAATAACAGGGATTTAACAGTACAACATGATGACTACAGTTGACACAGCTCTATGGTTTATTTGAGAGGTGTTAAGTGAGTAAATTCTGAGAGTTCTTATCACATAATACCTTACATGTACACAGTGTGTCAATTATATACAGTGATCAATTATATCAATAAAACTGTGGCAAAAAATATTTTAATATTCATAATGGGCATCAGGGAAATTGACTTGGTAAAAATAATGACACATAAGCAAAATGTAAAACAGCAGAACCCATAGTCAGTAGACTATGACCTGGATTAAAAAATCCAATCCATTTGCATAAAAAATTGATTCTGATTTTTAAAATCAGTGAATTAAAATTAAAGTAGATAAAATAGAATTTTAAATTGTGCTATATTTTAAAAAATTGGTCAAGGAATAAAATGTCTTATTAAATTAACTCTGAAAATACCTTTTTTGAAAAATTTTTCATGTTTTGGAAAATTCTGATTTTAAGCTTTTAAGTGGGCACAGAATGAGAACATTTTGTTGGACCAAAGTTGTCTCAAGGAAAATGGGTGAGATAAAATAGCAGCACCAAAATGGCAAGACTAAATTGTCCTGTATTCATTTCTCTGTATTTGCAGTTTTTAAAGAAAAAATATTTTTATTGATGTACAATACACATAATCAAAAATCTACTATCTACCATCTACAAATCTACCATTTATAGGTTTATATTTCATTAAGTACATTAAGTTCATGGAATACATTTTAAATGTATTAAATGCATTAATACCCTTTCTACAACCTCCCTCTAACCCAACTTCACATCTCATTTCATCTTGTGAAACTAAAACTCTATACCATGAATCAGAAACTTACCATTACTGCCTCATTCCAGCCCTTGGCAAACACCATTCTACTGTCTGTCTTTATGAATCTACTTTGGGTGGGTCCCAAAAGTGGAGTCAAAGCTTGCATTTTTATGAATGCACTTAATGTAAAAGTTCACCCATGTTGTGGCTTATGTCAGTGTTTCTTCCTCTTCTGAGATATTATTCATTCTTATTCCATTGTGTGTATATACAATATCTGTTTCTCCTTGGACAGATAGTGGATTGTTTTTATGGTTTAGTTAGTATGACTAATGATGGCATGAAAATGTATGTTCAGACAGATCTTCAAGACCGTGTTGTCAATTAATTTGGGTATATACCCCAAAAGTAGAATTACTGGAACACAGGGTAAGTCTAAGTTTAATTTTTTTGAAGAACTACCATACTGATTTCACAACTATGCTCAAATATTCCTACCACACACAATAAACAAGGTTTCAATTTCTCCATAAATTTGCCAACACTTGTTCTTTCTTTTCTTCAAATTCTTTTTGTGTGTGTGTGTGGAAGAGTCATCTTGATGAAAAATGGTATTTCATTGCTTTTTTAAAGGTGGATTTCTGGGGCACCTGGGTGGCTTAGCCATTAATTTTTAAAGGTGGATTCAGGTCATGATCCCAGGGTCCTGGGATCAAGCCCCGCATCAGGCTCCCTGCTCAGCGGGAAGCCTGCTTCTCCCTCTCACACTCCCCTTTCTTGTGTTCCCTCTCTCGCTGTCTCTGTCTGTCAAATAAATAAATAAAATCTTTAAAAAAATAAGTAAATAAAATAAAATGTGGATTTCCTAAAAATTAGTGATGTCAAGTATCTTTTCAAACTCCTTTTCATGTGCATATCTTTGAGGATGTGTGTATTCACAATTTTTTGCACATTGACACTTTACATTTGGTTTGTTTTTTGTTGCTGAGTTTATGTGTTCTCTATATATTCTGGATATTGAGCCCCTTTCAGATACATAGTTTTCAATTACATCTTGTGGATTGTGTTTTTACCTCACTGATAATGTCTTTTAAGTTGTTTCTATTTTGATCTTCTGCTTAGATGATCTGTCCATTGTTGTGAGTGAAGTGGTGAAGTCTCCTACCATTAACGTATTTTATAGATAAGTTTTATTTACTTTGGTTATTAATTGGTTTATATAATTGGCTGCTCCCACATTGGAAGCAGCTTTCTTTTGAGGTACATTAGTGTGGTAAATTGTTCTTCATCCCTTCACTTTCAATCTGGAGCTGCTTTAGGTTCAAATTGAGTCTATTGTAAACAACATACGGATAGGTCTTACTTTTAAAATCCAATCTTGTACTGTTTGTCTTTTTATTGGAACATTCAGAGCATTTACATTCAGAATATGTATTGAAAGCTGTGAATTTAGTGCCACTGTATTGCCTGTAAAATCCCTGTTTCTGTAGATTGTCTCTGTTACTTTCTGGTCTGTTACCCTTGGGATCTGTTCGCCTGCAGTATCCCCCTTAATATTTCTTGTAGGGATGGCTTGGTGCACATATTCTTTCAGTTTGTCTATCCTGGAAACTCTTTATCTCTCCTTCCATTCTGAATGATAGCATTGCTAAATAAGGTACTCGGCTCCATTTTCTTCTCATTTGTTACCCTGAAAATATCTTGCCAGCCCTTTCTGGCCTGCCAGGTTTCTGTAGATAGGTCTGATGTTATTCTAATGTTCCTCCCTCCGTATGTAAGAAATCTCTTCCCTCTAGCTACTCTCTGGATAGCTTCCTTGGTTTTAAGATTTGCAAGCTTCACTATTATACGTCATGGTGTTGATCTGTTTTAATTGATTTGAGGAGGAGTCTTCTCTGCCTCTTGGATGTGAATGCATGTTTCTTTCCCCAGATTTGGGAAATTCTCAGCCATGATTTGATCAAATATACCTTCTAGCCCCCCCCTTCTTTGTCCTAATGATCCTGATATTGGTACTTTCCAATGTATCATTAAATTCTCTAAGTCTCTCTTCATGTGTTGTGGGTTGTTTTTCTCTATTTTCTTCAATTTCCTTCCTTTCCATCAGACCATCTTCTAGATCACTTATTATCTTTTTTGCCTCATTGACCCTAGCTGTTAGAGCATCCAATTTAGACTGCATCACATGCATAGCATTTTTAAGTTCAGCTTGATTAGATCTCATTTCTGCCCTTATATATTATATATTGCCATTAATGCTTTTTCCTACCCTAGCTATTGATTTTATGTTTGCTATCCTGAATGCTACCTCTGACATCATGCTTATATCCATATCATTAGTTCTGTGGCAGAGGACATGGTCTCTGGTTCTTTTCTTTGTTGAGAGTTCTCTTTCTATTCATTCTATTGAGGGATGGTTGAGTGAATACACAGAGTCCAAAATATCAACCACAAACCAAGGAAGATGCACTCTAGAAAATACTCCAAGTGGTCGGAAGCTACCACAGATACCCAAACAAAGCCACGATTATCCTAAACAGTCATTACAGTGGGGCAGAGAGACTATAAGCACTCAGGGTGGACAAGGCGGGGTGATCTGTCTGTTCCTGATTGATTTTTGGTCTCTGTCTTAGAAGACAACATGTCCCAAAATTGCAAAGAATCTGGAATATATATATATTATATATATATTACATATACATTACACATACATAACAAAATTGAGTAGTGTGAAAAGGATTGGTGTGAGGTATAAAAAGTATAAAAGGTAGATATGAAAATATAAAAACCCACTTCAAATCATAAATTGGGAAATAAGAGTATTTGAAATGGTAACAAGGTAAAAAAATTAAATAAATGTAAAATTTTAGCTTGAAGTATAAATGAGTCTTGAGGGAACACCTGGACCTCAATATATTAGTTTCCCCTGGTGCTGGAGTTTTGCAGTCCTGTAGGAAATAAGCGTGTCATTTACCTGTTCTTCCAGTCTGTCTTCTGGGGGAGGGGCCTGCTGCTCAGCTGTTCAGGCTTCTTTGCCTGGTTGGCCTTTCACCACCACTTGTCAGGGGGTTGGGTTTAATGTGAGGTGGCTGTCTGTGTGGCTTTGTTCCCTGGCAGATTTCCATGCCTCCTTAGAGAGTCAGAGGAAATATGTCTGTGCAGAAAACTCTGGCCTAGGGCAGCAAGATCACGGTCACCTTTCTTCAATGAAACTTCCAGGTCAAAACATCTCCACTTGGAAAAAAACCTGTCAGCCAAGAATGCTTTATTTGGAAAAGCTGTCTTTCAGAAATAAAGGAGAGATAAAGACTTTTCCAAACAAAGAAAAGCTACATGAGTTCCTCACTACTAGACCTGCCGTAAGAGAAGAATTAACACCTATACTACTTAAACTTTTCCAAAAATATCAACATAAGAGGAATACACACAAACACATTTTAAGAGGCCAGTATCACCATGATACCAAAACCAAATAAAAAGACTACAAGAAAAGTATATACTAGTGTCCCCGATGAATATAGATGAAAAAAATTCTCTTTAAGTATTAACAGACTGAATTCAGCATCTTAAAGGATGATATACCACAATCAACTGGGATTTGTCCAGGGGGTTCAAGGATGGTTCAACTTATGCCAATCAATCACTGTGTGACACATCACATTAATAGAATGAAAGATAAAAATCATATGACTATCTCAATAGAAACAGAAAAAGCATTTGACATGCATTTGACAAAGTACAACATGCATTCATGATAAAAAACCCTCAACAAATTGGGTCATGAAGAAACGTACCTCAACACAATAAAGGCCATATACGGCAAACCCACAGCTAACATCATACTCATGGGTGAAAGATTGAAAATTTGCCATGTAAGATGGGGAACAAGACAAGGGTGCCCACTCTCCACACTCCTATTCAATACAGTACTAGAAGTCCTAGCAGAACCATCAGACAAGACAAAGAAATCATAGGCATAAAAATTGGAAAGGAAGAAGTTAAAACTGTCTCTATTTGCAGGTGACATATAGAAATCCTAAAGACTATAAGAACAACCCTGTTAGATCTAATCAATGAATTCAGTAAAGTTGTAGGATAGAAAATAAATGTACAACTAGCAGTAGCATTCTTATGCACCAACAACAAACTATCTGAAAAAGATATAAGGAAAAAGACACAAAGAACACAATCCATTTATGTTAGGGAAAAAAACAACAAAATNTATAGAAATCCTAAAGACTATAAGAACAACCCTGTTAGATCCAATCAATGAATTCAGTAAAGTTGTGGGATAGAAAATAAATGTACAACTAGCAGTAGCATTCTTATGCACCAACAACAAACTATCTGAAAAAGATATAAGGAAAAAGACACAAAGAACACAATCCATTTATGTTAGGGAAAAAAACAACAAAATACTTAGAAATACTTGAGCATGGAGGTGAAAGATCTCTTCACGGAAAACAAGAAGACATTGATGACAGATACAAAAAAGAAACCCACCAATGAATTGAATGGTATTGCATATTTATGAATTGCAAGAAATAATGTTAGTTACCCAATCCACCTATAGACTCAATGAATTTCCTATCAAGATTCCAATGACTTTTTTTGCAATAAGAAAAAAAATCCTAAAATTTGAATGAAACAATGAAGACTTTGGATAACCAAAACAATCTCTAGAAAGAAGAATAAAGCTGGGGGCGCCTGGGTGGCACAGCGGTTAAGCGTCTGCCTTCGGCTCAGGGCGTGATCCCGGTGTTCTGGGATTGAGCCCCACATCAGGCTCCTCTGCTATGAGCCTGCTTCTTCCTCTCCCACTCCCCCTGCTTGTGTTCCCTCTCGCTGGCTGTCTCTATCTCTGTCAAATAAATAAATAAAATCTTTAAAAAAAAAAAAAAGAAGAATAAAGCTGGAGGCATCACACTGCATGATTTCAACTGTATTATAACGCTATAGTAAATCAAAATCTAATGGTAGTGGCATAAAAACAGACACACAGACTAATGAACACAAGAGAGAGCCCAGAAATAAACCCAGACACATACAGTTTTTGAGAAGGGAGGCATTCTCAATGGAGAAAAATAAAAACGCTTCTTCAGTAAATGATGCTGGGAGAAGAGGATATTCACATGTAAAAGAACAAAACTGGACCTCTATCTTACATCATCCACAAAAATTTAGTCAAAATAGATAAAAGACTTACAGGGAAGACCTGAAATCATAAAATTCCTACAAGAAAACATAGAGAATAAACTACTTGACATTGGTCTTGGTAAGTATATTTTAAAAATAACACCAAAAGCACAAGCAACAAAATAAAAAAAAAAGTGGTACTACATTCAAGAGCCTCTTCACAGTGAAAGAAGTAATCAACAAAATGAAAATGCAACAAATGGAATGGGAAAATATTTGCAAATCATGTATCTGAAGAGAAATTAATACCTAAAATATATACATAACTCATACAACTCAGTTGTATGCAAAAGAAAGAAAGAAAGAAAGAAAAAGTAAAGAAAAGAAAAAAGAAACTGACTAAAAAAAGGGCCAAGGACCTAAATAGACATTTCTCCAAAGAAGACAAATGGACAACCAGCACATAAAAAAGGTGTTCAACATCTAATCTTTAGGAAGATACAAATCAAAACCACAAAAACCACAATGAGATATCATTCTTGTTAGAATGATTACTATCAAAATGGCAAAAGATAACAAATGTTGATGAAGGTGTAGAAAAAGGGAACTCCTGTGCACTGTTGGTGGGAATGTAAATTGGCATAACCAGTATGGAAAAAACTATGAACTTTCTTCAAATATTAAAAATAAAATAACCAAAGGATCCCGCAATTCCACTTCTGGTTACATAGCTGAACAAAATGAGATTAACATGTTGAAAAAAAAGAAGTTAGCCTGTTGAAGAGGTATTGCCACCCCCATGTTCATAGCAGCATTATTTACAATAGCCAAGATATGGAAACAACCTGTATCTATCAACAGATTAATGGATAAAGAAAATGTAGTCTATATATCCAATGGAATACTATTCAGCCATAAAAATAAGGAAATCCTGTCATTTGAGACCGCATGGATGGTCCTTGAGGACATTATACTGAATAAGTCAGCATAAAAAGACGAATACTAGATGATCTCACTTACATGTGGACCCTAAAATATAAAACAAATAGAAAAAGAGATCAGATTTATGGTTACCAGAGGCAAGGGGTGATGGGAGGGAAAACTGAATGAAGGGGATCAAAAGGTACAAACCTCCAGCTATAAGTCCTGAGAATGTAATGTACTATATAATCACTATAGTTAACATTGCTGGATGCTGTATTTGAAAGTTACTGTCATCTAGTTCAAGCTTATTGAAACATTAGGAATCCCAAGCTTAATCCAAACGGTTTGAGCCCAAGGTTACAGAGCTCCCACGTTGCTGTGTTCAATTGTTACCATAATACAGAACACTTGGAAGGAGCATCTATATTCTATGAACACAGCCAAAATATTCTTTATTCACTAGCTCTTCTGATCCTGTGACTCCATACCCTTTACTTGTCGTAGTCAGAATTCATTTAGATAGAAACTGCCTTTCTGATTCTAACAGTACTAATGCACTATGTTTTCAACACAAGCTGCCTATAATATAGTTTAAAGTATAGTTTATTTATGGAGGGCCTGGGTGGCACAGCGGTTAAGCATCTGCCTTTGGCTCAGGGCATGATCCTGGCGTTATGGGATTGAGCCCCACATCAGGCTCCTCTGCTATGAGCCTGCTTCTTCCTCTCCCACTCCGCCTCCTTGTGTTCCCTCTCTCGCTGGCTGTCTCTATCTCTGTTAAATAAATGAATAAAAAATCTTTAAAAAATATACTTTATTTATGATGTGTATGAAAAATAAAAAATTATTAATGATAGTAAGGTCCCAGAGGCTCGACAAATTCCACGGTTCTCAAAAATATGGCCCCAAAGCCAGCAGCATTACCTACACATTTGTCAGAAATGCAAATACTTCCCCGGACTGTTTACGTGTGTTAAAAGTATGGGGCAGAATTTCAAAGATGGCGGAGGAGTGGGGGACTCCTTTTTCAGCCGGTCCCCTGAGTCGAGCTGGATAGGTACCAGACCAGCCTGAACATCCAGAGAATCAGCCTGAGATGCAGGAAGATACATCTGGATCTCTAAAAATGAACATCTCCAGTGCTGAGTATTGAGGTATGAAGCGGGGAACTGTGAAACCGCGCACAGATATAGGAAGATAAATGGAAGGAGGAGGGAGCCACCGCGTTCAGGCGCTGGGAAGCGGCAGCCACCTTGACGGGGGAGCGGGTGGACTCGCAGACCAGCACCCACGAGACAGCACACTGAGACCGTGAGCCAGGAGCGCAGGCCACCAGACTTCTCATGGAACTCCGGAATCCCGGTGTGCTCACTGGATCCAGACTGAGACCAGGAGCTCCGGGAGCACTCGCGCGCATGCGGGGTGGCTGGTGGCGTTAGAAACACAAAGGACAGAGACGCGCTGGCCCTGGAAGTGAGGGCTGGGACGCCGGCTGTGGGGCGCACATCCCAGGACGCTGCAGGGTTGAGCAGCACCAACAGTAACAGAGTTAAAGTGGCCAGAACATCAGTGGAGAATGATTCGCGATCCCTCTGTTCTGAGACAGAGGCTGAGATTCGGCTGCTGCTGCTCTGACTCTCAGAAGAGGCACAGCAGACTGCCATGGAAAGCCGCCAGAGAACAAAAGCCTGGAAATACTGGCTCACAGCATGCCCATCCCCACCCCCCTTCACAAGGGACACAGAGACTCTACCCAAACAGGGTTGCCTGAGTATCCACGAGGCAGGCCCCTCCCCCAGAAGGCAGGCTGAAAAATTAAGAAGCCCACAACCCGGGGCGCCTAGGTGGCACACTCATTGAGCACATGTCTTCGGCTTAGGGCGTGATCCCGGCATTCCGGAAAGGAGTCCCTCATCGGGCTCCTCCGCCTGGAGCCAGCTTCTTCCTCTCGCACTCCCCTGCTTGTGCTCCCTCTCTCGCTGGTTGGCTCTCTGCCACATAAATAAATAAATAAAATATTTAAAGAAGAAGCCCACACCCCTAAGATCCCTATAAAACAAGGGCGCACGGCCTGGGTCCCAGTCAATAATTTGGGCTCTGGACAACCCCGCAACCTCTCATCAGAATGACAAGAAGGAGAAGCCCCCCCACCCCCAGCAAAGAAAAGATAGTGAGTCTGTGGCCTCTGCCACAGAAATAATGGATATGGATGTAACCAAATGATCAGAAATGGAATTCACAGTAACAATGGTCAAAATGATGAGTAGGCTTGAAAAAAGTATTAATGAAAATGTTACTGAGAATATAGAATCCCTAAGGACGGAAATGAGAGCGAATCTGACAGAAATTAAAAATTCTATGAGCCAAATGCAGTCAAAACTAGAGGCTCTGATGGCCAGGGTCACCGAAGCAGAGGAACGTATTAGCAAATTGGAGAATGGGTCAGTAGAGGAAAAAATGAAAATAGAAGCTGGACTTAGAAAAATCCACGTCCACAATTGCAGGTTACGGGAGATTACTGACTCAATGAAACGATCCAATGTCAGAATCATCGGCATCCCTGAGGGGGTGGAGAAAAACAGAGGTCTAGAAGAGATATTTGAACAAATTGTACTGAAGATGTCCCTAATCTAGCAAGGGAAACAAACATTCGTGTCCAAGAGGCAGAAAGGACCCCTCCCATGCTCAACCACGACAAACCCACGCCAAGTCACGTCATAGTGCAATTCGCAAATATTAGATCCAAGGATACAGTATTGAAAGTGGCCAGGGCAAAGAAATTTCTCACGTACCAGGGAAAAGGTATCAGAATTATGTCAGACCTGTCTACACAGAACTGGAATGAGAGAAAGGGTTGGGGGGGCATTTTTAAAGCTCTTTCAGAGAAAAACATGCAGACAAGGATCCTTTATCCAGCAAGGCTGACATTCAGAATTGATGGAGAAATAAAGACGTTCCAGAATCNAAAGACGTTCCAGAATCGCCAGTCATTAACCAATTTCGTAACCACGAAACCAGCCCTACAGGAGATATTAAGGGGGATTCTATAAAGGTAAAAAGGCCCCAAGAGTGATACAGAGCAGAAAGTCACAACCGATACAAACAAAGACTTTACTGGCAACATGGCATCATTAAAATTCTATCTCTCAGTTCTCAGCGCCAATGTTAATGGTTTAAATGCTCCCATAAAATGTCACAGGTTTGCAGACTGGATAAAAAGAAATGACCCATCCATTTGCTATCTACAAGAGACTCATTTTGAACCCAAAGATGCATTCAGGCTTAGAGTAAGGGGATGGAGTACCATCTTTCACGCAAATGGACCTCAAAAGAAAGCTGGGGGAGCAATTCTCATATCAGATAGATTGGATTTTAAACTAGAGGGTATAGATAGAGACACAGAAGGGCACTATATTATTCTTAAAAGAAGTAGTCAACCAGTGGATATGACAATTATAAATATATATGCCCCCAACAGTGGAGCAGCAAGATACACAAGCCAACTCTTAACCAGAATAAAGAGACATACAGATAAAAACACATTAATAGTAGGGGAATTCAACACCCCACTATCAGAAATAGAACACCCTGGCAAATCTAAGCAAAGAGTCAAAGGCTTTGAATGCCATACTCGACTGGTTGGACCTCATAGATATATATAGAACACTACACCCCAGAACCAAAGAATACTCATTCTATTCTAATGCCCATGGAACATTCTCAAGAATAGATCATGTTCTGGGACACAAAACAGGTCCCACCCNAAAACAGGTCTCAACCGATACTGAAAGATCAAAATTATCCCCTGCATATTCTCAGACCACAACACTCTGAAATTGGAACTCAACCACAAGGAAAAATTTGGAAGAAACTCAAACACTTGGAGACTAAGAACCATCCTGCTCAAGAATGACTCAATAAACCAGGACATCAAAAATCAATTTAAACAATTTATGTAGACCAACGCAATGGTCCAAAACCTATGGGATACTGCAAAGGCAGTCCTAAGGGGGAAATACATAGCCATCCAAGC